>NW_010333870.1:0-11991 GCF_000700745.2 Antrostomus carolinensis
CGCGGTTCGGTCTCCCCCGTGCCCAGGAGCGGGTCCCGGCGAGGAGGAGCCGCTGCCCGGGGAAAGTTTGCCCGGGGGGTGCGGAGCCCGGGGGGGTTGCAAAGGGACGATCCGGGTGGTCTCGGCCGGGAGATGGAGCGCTCGGTCTCACGTTGGTTTCGGTGTGTTCGAGTTTGCAAGCTTGGATGTCGCGTATCCGTAGCAAACACTTGTTTCTTCTTTCCTTCCTAATGGTTTTGGAGAGTTGTTTTATCTTTTATTTTCCTGCAATACCTAAAGAATTACAAGTATCCCTATTATTTTTTCTTCTGAAGAAGTGATGCGATTGTGTTGCTCTCCTGGAGAGCAGTAAGAATCTTTAAACCTCAGTGTTGTGTGCTGTGTGTTAGTAATTTGTGATGCACCATCAATGGTCTCAGCTGGGTTTAGGTTTTCCCGATACCAGGAGATTTTATTTTCTAATTGTCGGGAACTGTGAATGTAAATCACACTTCTCACTTCTATGACTAATGTTACTTTGCTTCTTATTTTTGGGTAGAAAGGAGCTAAGCTCTGATATGTTGGATAACCTCTAAGTATTCAACCATCACTCAACATATAAAGCAAGTAAATTCATTCTCAGCACTATCTAGGAATAGTTTTGCTTGAAAATGTTTTGGAAAATTTCCCCAGAGATTTGACAGGTGGTATTTGTGTTTGATTGACAAGGGTTCATTTGTTGTGATTGAGTTAAATATGTGTTATGTAGCTCTCCCAAATACCATTCCATAAGCAATAAATAATAAATATGATGAGGATGAGTCTAGTTACAGGTCTGAGGAAAGGAGATGGGGAAAAAACCTGCACCTTGAAATGAATATATAATTTTTGCCCATTTGTGAACATGTGTGTGACATCATTGCCTTGTTGGAGCTGTGCACCTGATCCTTGGCCCATTGCTTCCCGTGATCCTCTGCTTGGCTTTTACTGACGTGAAATATTAGAGTGCATGACTAGCGCTGTGCTAACACTTTCCTGTTGCTTCCAAGTAATTAATTTTCTTTATCTTAAAAACAAAACCAAAAACCAACAACCCCTAAACCAAACTCCACCTCTCCCAATGGGTCTTCAGTAAAACAGAAAATTCTTGTTAGCCAGTTTCTGTGGTCCTTTCTTGGGCTGAGCATCTGCTGTCAGTGGAGTCTGGCTTACAGAACTACAAGAGCAGACTGTGTTCCATTAAAAGAAGATGCAGAAGATAAGATACCAAGGTTTGCAGGAGGTAACGGAGTTCCTTCAGGAATATTGCACAATATACGTTAAGTATCATTAAATACCTTCAATTAAAAAAAGCTGTCTGTAATCCAAGAGTTGTAGAAGTTTTGTCATACACAGCACACAGCTTTCAAACTGGTTCATTCTCTAAACTCTTGCAATTTATTCTTGATTTTTATCAAAATGGGAGTAAAATGAACTCTGAATATGGAGTTAAAATAACAAGAGTGATCTTCAGCTGTAGCCACTTTGATTGCATTTAACTCATTCTCAGTGTGAGTGAATGCAATTATTATGGACCTTTAGTACATGTTACTTCAGTAATTAAACTTAATGAATGAAAATATAACAGTCCACTCCTTTATCTCAAGAATCCCAGCAGATGAGCCTTCCTTTAAAGGAAAGATTGCATTATTCACAGCATTTATGTGTTCCTCAGGTGATTAGGATTGTAGCCATCTTGTTTGCTAATAACAATATACTTTATAATTTATGTTTGGAAGGAAAAATGAAAAAAACCACAGCAGTATATTACATAAAATGATGTTGTGGACAGTTACTTCTGTGATAAGGAAGAATCCACTCCTTCCCCCAATGGGAGAGGACAGGGACTACTTTAAACACTACTAATTAGTTCAGTTTATCTTGCATGAGTTACAATGCTGTACTTACTTAATTATAGCTTTTCCCATTAGCAGTATGTTAAGAATAATGAATTAACATATCACACCGATCAAAAGAACATCTACAAAGTTTATCTTGGAGGAAAGAAAGTGTTATTGTGTGGCAGGAAGTCCCCATGGCTTTCCCAAGGAGCAGATTTGCTGGAATTCCTGAGCTGGTGCTTCAGAGCCTGATGAATGACTTGAATTGATCACAAACAAGTGACACTGGAGCTCTTGGTTGCTTAGCAACTCACCAAGATGCCACTATTTCTTTTGGTATATTTTGTCCAGTAAAGTAGAAATTCTGTTTTCTTAAAGATCATTTTGGTTTTTGGCCAGCACAAAGCCCAATTTATAACAACCTTGGATTATGTATAATTAAAATTGATGCCTGGGGAGCAGCACAGGTATGAAAAAGCAGGAATCTTACTTGTTAACCATATTCCGGTGGTGATGTGCTCAGCGTTTTATAACACATTTCAATTGTCCTTTCTCAGTTAGACTTCTGTTCAAAACCCAAAATCATTAGTCTTAACAAAGACAGACATCTACCAAATGCTTTTTGAGCAGTTCCTCTCATGCTGTCTTGAGATGTGAGATCCTGCAAGGTCTTGTGGCATTACCCCACGCTCAATTATGAGTAAATGAAAGGGAACATGTGGTTTTATTGTTGTCCGAATTATGTTGGGGCAGCCTGGCCCATCCTATAGCCCATATAGCTGGAGATCTCTGCTAGGTTGTCCTTGTAGAAGACATTGGTTTCTTAACAGCTCTGTTTTGTGTAAGGAAATAACAGATTTAGCACTGAAAGAGCAGAAGGAAGATAAACGTTATCGTGCTTGTATACACCCAAAGTACCAATACTGGCTTTAACCAGCTTGTGGCATCCTGCACACAGTTCATACGTGCTGGGTGAGGTTTTTGTGTTGGTTAACTCTTTATTGTTACTCTTGGGTCCATTTTTTGCTGGCGTCTTTGCAGTCTGAAGCGCACCTTGGATCATGGCTTCATCCCATCCCCACTTACTGAGCTTTGGTTTCTGTTCCGGGGAACCTTCACAAACCAGATTAATTTGGGATGAACCTAAACCATGTATCTGTTTCAAGAGTTTACTTTGTGCACTTCAGCTGCTAACGGGCTTTTCATCCTTGGCCTCCAGACTAGAGCTGAAGTGAAGTCTTTGCAATGTGTGTGGGTGGATTTGGGGTTCTCAGCACCATTTTCCTCTACTTATCTACTCCCTTCAAGCTCTGCTACTTGCTAATATAGACAATTCTCCCTGTGGCTGCAGTCAAGGAGGTGGGGAAAGGTGAACCCTGTGTACCTACCGTGGACTTTGTTTTCCCCAGTGCAGCAGTGAGATGTGCAATGGGGACCTTTGTGTTGCTCTGCAAATGCTCTTGGTCTTCAGCCTGGACTCAACCTGTGCCGCTCTTGCCAGCAATACTCCTGCACCCACTGCTTCTGCCTCCTCCTCCTCATGGGAGCATGGAAGGCACAGGATCACAGAATGGTAGTGGTTGGCAGGGACCTCAGGAGATCATGTAGTCCAACCCCCCCTGCCAAAGCAGGTTCCCTACAGCAGGATGCACAGAACTGCATCCAGGTGGGTTTTGAACATCTCCAAAGATGGAGACTCCACACCTTCTCTGGGCAGCCTGTCCCAGGGCTCTGGCACCCTCACAGTAAAGAAGTTTTTCCTCATGTTTAAGTGGAACCTCCTGTGTTCCAGCTTGTTCCTTGCCCCTTGTCCTATCCCTGGTCACCACTGAGAAGAGTCTGGCCCCATCCTCTTGACACCCGCCCTTTAGATATTGATAAACATTGATAAGGTCCCCTCTCAGTGTTCTCTCTCCAGGCTGAACAGCCCCAGCTCTCTGTCTTTCCTTGTAAGAAAAATGCTCCAGCCCCTTCATCATCTTTGTAGCGTTCACAAGTACTTGTGGCTGCTGGTCTTTTTTTAGAGGTGGACAGGGATGGAACTTTAAAGGTCGGATGAAACCATGTGAAGGGGTCTGTAGTGGCTGGGAAGTTTCAATGCCCTCATGAATAAAGTTTAACAATAAACAAGCCAAGTAGTGAAAGCACAGTACTCCCATTCCAAAGAGGTGTATCAAAATATTTCAGCGAGCCAAAGTCCTCCTACCTTTTGATATAATTTAGTCAGATGACTTTAGTGATATTAAAAATCTCATTTCAAGTGTCTCCATTTTTTGGGAGACCCTAGAGACAACAGTGAAGGGTTTGCAGTTGCCATTCAGGACAGCCTCCCGGCTGAAATTAATTGCTTAGGCAGTAATCTCCTAAGAGGGGTAGGGAACAATAAATTGCAGAATTGGGCCCATCCACCTTTCAGTCTGTGTCTCCTTTGGTGACTTCTCGAGTGTGACACAACCAATTCCCTGTCACAGCCTTTCCTGCTGGCTGTCACTGAAGAGGTGGCTTTGAATGCTGCCTGCTGTGCTCATGTGGCACTTGAAAGGCAGAGGAGAGGACTGCTTGGAAGGGGTGTATTCCCACAGCTTGAAAGTAGATTTGAAAAATGCATCGTTCAGTTATATCTTGTGTATTGCAGTATTCACACTGATGGAACCTGGAACAACATTTCAGTAAAAAATGGCTGGTGCTATTGCTATATCCCTAGTGCTTGAAATAAAATTAGTCCTGATGAAGGATTGCTCTGCTTGTAGGTAAAAGGGAAATTATTATTCCAGAGCAGATTTTTCTCTGTTAGAAAATAGCATAACAATGCTTTCAGATAACAGTAGCGATTAACTCAATGGCTTTTTTTTTTTAGATGTACTCACAGAATACACCTTTTTTTTCTTTTTTTTTAGTTTACTCAAATCAGAGATTTGTTAATAATAAAAGATTTTCTGTATATTCTGAAGCAGCTATAATTTTTTTCAAGAGTGTTCTTGTAGCCCAGTACGGTCTGTCTGTCACATCACTAAAATCCTTCCCTCTGCAAGACTGAGGTGGTTTGTGTTGGTGGATACAGGTGTGTGTGCATGCTTGCACCCATGCCTGTTCACCTAATTTGTTTATTTTACTTCTTCACACATAAAATACTCCAAACCAGATTGTTTGCTGATTTCAATTAATTTATTAATTCAAACTGGAGCTAGTGCTCAGCTATTGTACTGGGTAAGGGCCCTGTGCTTTCTTTTTTTCATATTTATTATTTCATATGACTCCACCAGTAACTTTGTTCTAGTAAAATTTCATTGTAGGGAATAGATTTTTTAGGATTTGTGTTCGGAGCTGAATATGAGTCACAGAAAGTCCTATCTGATCTTGGTCATGAGACAGTTTTACAGCTGAATAACTTGTATTTGGTGCTTACTTTGTATGAGTTCTGCTGAAGCATTGATCAAAACTGTAGCTATTTTGGTAATTAAAATCCCCAACCCTTTGAGGTAAATATTCCTTTTGCTGCATTTGAGCAGAAGAAAATAACAGAGAACTGAACTACTAGTATCTGGAAGTACTAATGGAAGATTTTCTGTTATTAGATTTTTAGGCAATAACAAACCTGATACACTGTGGTGACTTTCAGGATTAATATTGCACATGAAACCCACTGGTGGAGTCATGGCGCCATGGAAATAGATGGTCAAACTCCCACTGACCTCAGCAGAGTCAGATTTTGGTCCCAAGAGTGATGAAAATCTAATTTACAACCTAACCAGTTTGAGAAATTGGCATAATGGCTCAAGTCCTTGACTGATACAAATTACAGTGGTTCAGCTGAGGATGATTGAGTTACAGTGACTTGGGCCATCTGGGTTTCTGGAGAACCGTGTCCAATGTCTGCACGGGCTCGTCGTGCCCATCCGAGGCACGCTGTAACAGGCTGCATGCGGGCTCACTGCAAACAGGCATATTGGGAAGTTTATAATGGTGTCTCCTATCAAGTGGTATATTCTTGTCTCATATTTTGACTGTAAACAACCAGGAAACATTAAGGAATATTCCTGTTTTCCAGGTCGTACAAATTCCCAATGTCGTACTATAAGCTCTAGAGTAACAGGGGTGAAAGGACTGTCCTAGCTGTGCTACTTCATTAAATGTTCAGTGTTACTGCTGAAATCCACACTAATTGCTGAGGGTGTGCTACCTGCATGGCAAATACACCTTTCTATTATTTACTCTGTGGGGTTTGACTTGGGCTTTCACCTCAATCTGAGATTTTCCATATCCCTGATCATCGTATTGAATTGCAGCATCCCTGCTGTCCTTGTGGCATTCAACTGGTAGTTTTGCTCACCCTGCTTTTTTGGCTAATACCTGCCCAGACAGTGTCTACCTGCTGGGAAACACTTGGACTCACCTTTTCAGCTTCACGTTCCATCCCAGGGAACTGCTGAAAATTGAGAGCTGTTTGAGTTGTGTTCTAGCACAAAGCTTTATCAAGGGTAAAGTGCAGTAAGTGCAGTGACACCTGAAAGTGATACAGCTGGTCTGGTTATGCAGTCCCTAAAGAAAAGGAAATTTCTCCCATTTATTTCCACATGTGCAGGATCCTGCCTTTTGGAGCATTGCACCTAATTATCATGCCAGTGCTGCAAATTTTCACTGTCAGCCATTCCCCCTGTCAGACATCACTGTGTGGTGAAACCTCACAGAATTCCAGCTGCATAACGAGATGAAAATTTCATCTTTGGTGCATAAGAAATACACCTCAGTGTTTATTAAAAAAAAACAACCCAAAACCAACAAAAAATCCCCAAAACCCCAACAAACATCAAGGGCTATTCACAAATCTTATCATATGTATCACAAAAATAAATTGGAATAATCTTTGTATTCAGCAGAGAAGCAGCATTCTCTATACAAACCTCTTCCACTGCCTTTCTCTGAAATATATATGAAGCTTATCTGTGCCCAAAGCTTCTTATGGGTGGTGGTTAGACCAAATATTTTCTCCTTACATAGTATATAGGCAGGAGCACTATATATTTGCAGTGTTAATTGTATAATGCACTCACTGAAAAGAATAACGCTTGCAAACTTTTGAAGCTCAGGCAATGATAATCCATTTAACCATTTATAGTTTTATGTATTTTATAATCCCCAAATCCAAATGTCCCCAGAGAGGGAATGCACCCTTGAAAATTCTAAGCCTTTAAATTAAGTGAATTTAAATTCACTCATTTGCATACCTTTTTCTTTATTCTGCCTGAACGAGATATTATTTCTGTAATTGAACTGTAACTTTGCTACAGGTAAATAATGTAAGACAGCTTATATTCCAAATGCTTGACTGCTTTAGGGTTGCGTGGTGCTAATCTGGCAATTTGCAGTATGCCTTTGAGAGGAGACGGTGTCCAGTCCACTTAGGATCACCCAGTGCTGGGCTGGCTCTTGAAAGTTCAATTAACGTGTAGCTCTAAATGCGCTTCTCCAACAGGGACTTGAAAGGATGCTGTGGGGTGATGAAACAGACAGCCCTGCAGAAAACTTCTTACTGAGTTAATATCATACAGATAGGCCAAAGGTAAATTCTCCTAAAAATCAAATTTTACAGATAAAACATAGCACTGGAGTCTCTGAAATGGCTTTCACGAGCTGGTTCTGGTGGTTGCCTTTGTGTTCTGTATTGTTCAGCAGCTGGATTTGGCATCTCCGTACCTGTGCGACATTAACTGGGGTTGGTGGACAGAAGCAGTGGTGGGAGGGAAAGGTGAGACTGACCAAAGGGTTAAAATGTCTATTGGAAAAAGCCTTTCTTAGTATCTTTGGAAAAGACAGGGTGATATATCATAGAAGGATGACAAAGTATTTTTGGTTCCATCATCCCATGTGTCTTGGTCTACTGTGAGAATACTGGAGGAGCCCATGTACAAAGAGAGAAAGCAGAAGGAGGTAGGGGATGATTGTCTGGAGATCTTGGCACCAATCCCAGAAAAATAATGGATAAGTTGATAGAGGACTGAATTAATATAGAGTTAAAGAATAGAGAGATAATTAAGGGCAGTCACCGTGGCTTTCTGAAAAGGGAGCTCATTCCTAATGGGGTTACGGGTGTGATAGAAATGGGTAACTAAGCGTTGTGGCAGCAATTTCTAGGTGTTATATTTGTTATCTCATGAAATCTCAGTTGAAAACAAACAACCCCCTCAAAAAAACCCCATTAGTATGTAGTATTAGTAGTGATCTTGTTTAATGGATTAAGATTTAACTAACAAAGCTGAAAAGGTATTTGTCTATGGGGATTCTTTATTGAAAGATGTGCGGTTTGAGTGCAGTTTCACAAAAATGAGAACTAGTCTTGGAACTTTTAAACATCTCTGATAATCTGGACACAAAAATTAGATGATGGCTGCCAAAGTTGTGGATGAGGTCATATTGGTAATGTGGATACAATAAGAAGTTATAGGGAGCAGAGTGACTGACTGGCAAGATGTTGCCTCTTCTCCTGTCCTTCCAACAGTCTCTGCCTTAACCAATGCATTGGAAGAGGGTATCCTTGAGAAGAGTTACCATGAAAGAGTATGGAGAGGTCACAGGGGACAAAGAGAGGAAAATGCTTTCCCAACGGGATGCTATGGATGAAGGACTAGTGGGATCCTTCGACACAGGTTTTTTTATCTGAGTGCATGAGAATGCTGGAAAGCTGTGGCCAGTTTTGGTGTCAACAGCTGAAAAAAAGGAGTTTACAAAACTGAAGAGTCAAGAAAACAACCACAGTATTGATTTGAAGAGTGGAGAAAATTCCCTGCAGTGAGAGATTTAGTGAGCTCAATCTGCTTAGCTCATCAAAAAGAGGATTGAGAGGGGACTTGATTACAGGGACAAGTATTTTCATGGGGAAACTATATCCAGCTTTTTAATCAAGAAGAGAAAAGAATAATAAGAACCAATAGCTGGAAGCTGGAGCCAGACAATTTTAAATTAGACATTAAACACAATTTCTTGTCTGTGATTAACCACTGGAGTGAACTATGATGTGTTCAAATCGAAACTGGATACCTTACGTGATATGAACAGTCAGACACAAGTTACTGGATATGATTTGCAGGCAATAGGGAAAAGCACAACAGCCTGTGACTTACAGAAGGGTATGGAGACCTTAAAATCTGTGAGCATTGAAAGGACAATCAAAGGAAGAAGATAAGAAAAAGGAGGAACATACATGGGAAGTGCAGAAAGGAGAAACAGAACCACCAATATGAGAGAGAAAGGAATTTAGTCTGAAGAAGGAGCTTCTGTTTCTAAAAACGGGAGCATATGTCTCAGCAGAGTGAGTTTTGGCATTGGAAACACCTTGAGTGTTGGCAGAGCTGGAGTCATCTGTTTTGTAGTCAAAACAGCGATTTTGGATTCTCTGCTTTGTTAATGATGATGGAGAACCCTCCCATTTATGGTTTGGGCTATTGGCACCGTTGACTCTCTGTTCACCTGCTGTGAGAAAAGACAGTGCAATCAAGTTTGCTTAGACATGATGGAGCCGAGGGCTATATCCCACCACCAGAACCGTGCCGTGTTCCCCAGAAGTGAAGGGCAGGTCATGTATCTCCTGGGCTATGGCACGATTTACCTTTTCAGCAGCAAGCTGTCACTGTGGTCTCATGTGTGCCCTTCCCTTTATTGACATCCCTCTTATACATACAAGTTTTAAAAGAAATCACAAACCCTATATTTCTACCATTCAAACCAAATTTTTAGGAAATCCAGGAGGGAAACGTGGGTTCGGTTGATTTTGATGAGTACCATCTGTGTATGTGTCTGTCCTCTTGAAATAGTTTCACCAGATGACTGATTGTTGTCTTGTTTTCAAAGAAGAAACATACTATATTTCCAGTGTTCACAGTGCCTAATAACCAGGTAATCATTAATTTAAACGTAATATTGTGTTTCTTCTGGGGAGAAGTGCAGTGATTCAGTCAAGATCATGGTACAGGTGAATTTGCTGCTGGTTTTTTCATGTGGATCTCCAGTTGTAATAGAAGTGAAACAGACTGTAAGTCACCTTGCTATCCTGGAAGCTCTTTAGCCAGGACTGAAAATCACTTTTCCAGAAAACTTTTCAAAAGTGCTGTCTACTGTCCACAGTAGAGAATACTACTGTGATTGTTTTGTGGAGAGAAATAACTCACATATGTTATTCTTCACAACTCCATCACAAAGCTATTACCTTTGTTCAGCGACATTTCCTGTATTGGTTTTGGATTTGAGAAGAGTCGTTATTTCAGGATCTTTTCAATGGAAATTGGCAACCTGTTTCCTTTGGACTGTTTAACAGAAATGTAAACTCTTTGTGATCAATTAGAGCCCCAAATTACCTGCAGCTCTGCATGAGTCAATTAATTCTGCCTTGTATGGCCATAAACATTTTATATTGCTGGCAATATCAGATAGCAATTTTCTGACTTCTGGGCCAAAGGGTGGATATTTTCAGTACTGCACTAGAACTTGGGCTTCTTATGGTAGTATTGTCTTTGGAACTAGGAAGATAAATTGTAATAAACTCTTTTCTTGTTGGGGGGGGGGGAATGTCTGCACTACCTGTAATAATTGACTACCTGGACAGTAATTATTCCAAAATACTGTTTGGAGTATATTGACCTTGATGATCGTGTTCTTTCTCAAATGGACATCTGAATAATTGTCTTTGCCTAAGGAGTCCCTAGAAGCTGTTCTCAAATCAGAGCAGCACTTCAACATTTAACTCATGACATAGTGACATCCATCAGGAATGCAGAGAGGTAGGAATTACCCTATTCAATCCGCTTAAAGATCCAATTAACTTAGAATCCTATCTCTGTGAGTAACTAACACTAGATGACTCAACACCCTGGGAAAAAGAAACCAACCAAAAAACAAACCACCAAAAAAACCAACCCCAAACCTTCCTCCCTCCTCCCCTGATCTCTCATTATCACAATTAAGGAACAAAGTGTCCTGGTTTTATTTATTTTTTTCTTTTCTTTTCTTTTATATTTCTTACCAAGCACTTCCTGCTTGGCTTCTATCCTGAAACATGAGATCAATAGCCCTTATAAATTCTTACCCTGGCTTGGGAAGTAGTATTATTAGCACTTGAAATATCTAATCACTCTCCTGATCATGATGCCCTTTGTATCGATAACGTTTTTGTGTCAGAGAGTTCACGAAGTTAATTATTGTGATTTTCTTTCCAATTTTAAATTTGCTGTTTCTTAATTCCAATGTGATCATTAAAAGTGACTATCTGACCTTGCTTCACCTGTTTTCATAAATACTTATATGTCTGTCATGTTCATTCCTTGAAACACTTCATCTGTACGTGAAATACTGAGAATTCTTTTCATTCCTTTCTTAAAGGGACCTTTAATATTTTCCTTGGTTTTGACCCATTTAGTCCTTTTTATTTCTGTCATTTTTGAATGCCCTTTCAATGCAGCTATATTTGGTGTCAAAAGTAAGAATATATTAGCAGCACACCTACGTTGCTGATCTCACACCTTACTTATTTTTAGTTCTTTTTAATGCAGTCTGTACAGAACCTCCCATCTCAGTTGCGTCTTGACCACCTTGGCCTGCAGAGCAGATGCTTTCTATTGAAGTGATTTTTCTTTCTTTTTTTTTTTTGTAGAAAGACAACAATCCAATAAAACCACTCTTCTCTTTCAGCCTTCCGAAGGCCAGAGGCTATTTGGTGAATTTAACTTCAGTTAAATAAAATGAAGCAAATCTATTATGACCTTCTGAGAAAGTCTGATGGTTTAGATCATAGGCTGTTTCTAAAAATAGGGATCGGAAATTAATGTCTCCTTGGGTAGATCATTCTGTAACTTGCCTCCTGAAAGGTTTTTCACAGTTTCCTTTGAACTGAGTGGCCTGGCCATTTCCTAAGATAGCAGGTTGAGCGGATAAACTGTTAGGATGATACACTAGAAGATATATAGATATAGATATATAGATATAGATATACACACACAGAGACAATTAGTTAAATTGCTTATTCAATACATATGCTTTTGCATGGAATTTTTTAACCATCCTGGCCATTTCCTAAGAGATAGTAGTTTGAGTGGATAACATGGCAAGATAATACTTTATAATATATATATATATATTAGGTATA
>NW_010333871.1:0-3973 GCF_000700745.2 Antrostomus carolinensis
GGTGAGCGTTTCTCACCTCGCTGTGTGATATTGACACAGGCTAAGAAGCTTCGAGTTAAATTCCTCTCCAATTGCCCAGAACCTGAGGGCCTTCTGCAAATGTTATCACAGCGGATTAAACCTCAGGAAGGACCAAACATTCCTCAAGGAGTGCTGTCCCAAGCATGGAAAAGAGACACCACTGCTCAGAAGCAAAGAGGAGTTCAATCAGCAGATACAGGGAAGAGCACGACTCATTTTACAGCCCAAGGGTCAAGGATATTTACATATGCTAAATAGTTATGGAAATGCTTTGAATACGTCGATAATTTCTCAGAGGATCAATGAATATACATGTATTAGGTCAATATAAGGTGTGCTGAAACAAAGACAGACACACACACCTTGGGGGAGCGATCTCCGTGTGCGTCCAGCGCTGCGATAAGGAATTCCTGCTTTCTGAAACTCCAACACGAGTCTTTCTCTGACCGGCTTTCTCGGTATCAAGTCCATTTTTTTAACCACAATGTATGCTGCACATCTCAATTTACTAAAACTTTAGAAAGCTAGCGGAGGATCCAGCAAAACCCTGAAGGAACCTTATCTTTCCTCAAGTAAATTTAATAATAATAAAAAAAAAAGGTATGGAGAGCGCAGAGGTACAGGTCTGCTGAGGGAAGGTAAAAGGACTATCTATTAGACAGGGGTAATTATGTTTGTTAATTAAAAGGTTTAAGACCAGATGCTCATCAGGAGAAGGGGAAAACATTTTGTATTCCGCAGTGACTGCAGAGAAGGGAAGGATTGCACCTCGGCATGGAGAGGTCCTGCTGGGAAGTCCCACTGGGTGACGTTCCCCTTCTCAATGACCTCGTTGTCCACAACAGTGACATCAGCCTCCTGTTCCTCGAGGCCACTGCTCCTCAAATTTCCTCCTCTGCTTTTGCCTTGAAGATCTCCACATCCCTGTCCCCTCAGCTGTGGGTTGCTGGTCAGCGTTGGGCCAAGGTACGGGGAAGATGGGAATAACCAGGAGACAAATTTGAGAGCTGATGGCACAGGAGATGCCCGACTCCTTCCTAACAAAGCCAGCCTAAGAGAGTGCCCGAGACGCGCTGGAAGGCTCTCAGGAGTAAAATGCCTTATAAAGCATTCTCCCTTGAGAGAGTTCTTTCCTTAAAGCCATTAAGACACATAAAGAACAAATGACTAAGCAATCTCACCTTGGCATGAAAATGTGCGGTAGGAAGAGCGCCAAGATAACGAACCGGTATGAGTTCAGTTAACAAATACCCTGCTCCTGAGCGGCTGCGTGCTGCTGCAAGGTGGCTTACCTTGCTAGGAATGTGGCAATGACAGAGAATACCCTGCTCCTGAGCGGCTGCGTGCTGCTGCAAGGTGGCTTACCTTGCTAGGAATGTGGCAATGACAGAGAATACCCTGCTCCTGAGCGGCTGCGTGCTGCTGCAAGGTGGCTTACCTTGCTAGGAATGTGGCAATGACAGAGGCAGAACCATTTGCTTTAAAATGGGTGTCTGCACCAGTGCTCTTGCTATGCATTTTGTGTTAAACACGTAGCAGTTCCTGCAGAGATTACGTGCAGCTTAACACCAGGCACGCAGGGAACACGTTTCCTTCCACAGGGGCTTCTTCTAGCGCAGCTGAAACATGTGTGTGTGTTTACTGGCTGAGACTTAATCCAACATATTCTTGAGACAACACTATCGTAAGTACTAAAAAGAAACCTAGCTCTGTCCCAGCTTAAGACTGGGACAGTGATGTGGCAACCTGTGACACCAAGTCTTTTGCTCACACTGACTTGTCTTGCTCGGGACAGGAGCGGCAGGGCAGGAGGCATGCAGTAGATACCTTGCCAAAATGCCATTCCCTGGAAAATAGCATCACAAGGCACCATATCTTTCAATAATACTTTCTGAAACCTCTATCATATTTCTCTGAGTCACGTCGATACACGTCACCTTCTGTAATTCATTCCTGGTTGTTTTTATTTCTCCCTTCTCCCTCGTTCTCACTTCCCATATGCAATCACTGTAATGCACCTTTCAAGGTGACTGTACATTTCCGGCAAAAAACAAACCCAACAAACCCAGTTGGCATTAATTTATTATATTCCTCCCACTTTCTCCTGCTCATCATTATTGTAGCAAGTGCCTTCGCTGGGTCCCGGCATCTGTTCAGCACTGCTAACAGATAGCTAACGTGGCAACCAGTTAACTCTTCCACTGCTCAAATATCACTTTTGGCTTTGTTTAATGAAAGGCACAAACCACAACCACACACAGAGAGCAGACTTACAAAACTCACTTTGACAGAGCAGGTGGTTCTTCAGTTTTATTTTATTTTTAATCATAGCAAACAATATGGGGAATTAGGCTTTTTCCCTTCTGGACAGTGTCCAGTGTTAATGGGATCTCGATTAATCAGAGATTCCAGCCACCTCGCTGCTGTGTGAGAAATGCTGTTTGTTACCATCAGCAACTCAGATGACAATGATTTCTTTTGGCTATAGGTTGCTTTGGGGTTTGTTTTTTGAGTCATCTTTATTTTTATATCTATAACATCACTGTGAACTTATGATGAATGTGTGTCAGTGTGGTCCTGTAATTTAAAGCCAGAGATTGAAGGTGGTAAAGAATGAGTGAGATATAGTATTTGACAGCCCATTGGTATCTGAATGGCACTGATCAAGTTCAGTCTTGATAATTTAAGAGAAACCCTTTTTTCTCTTATAATGTGATGCTTATAGCTAACAGGGGCCTTGAAATGGATTTCACTCTTCAGAAGTGTAATTACTGGCAATGCTTTTTCATATTGGCCTTTGGAAGCCAGGCCTGTTTGAAATATTTTGGGATTTTTTTTCTTTTTTCAAATGCAGGCTACCATGAGCTCTTCCACGACAAAAGCAAAGGACATCCCCCAGGTTAAGGAGAAAGGGGAAGAAAAGTTTTCAAGCCAATAGCTAGGAGAGCTTTATTTTTCTGATAATTAAATGGGTAGTCTTACAGTGAACACAGCCCTCTCTCTAAACCAAAGAACCACTGGACAGTTTCATTTTCTAAGTATCTGCAGTATAAATTGGACATTTTAAGCATCGTGAACTGAGTACAACCCATACAATTTTTGTCAACGGGGATTCTGGACCCTTTGAATGTGGGGCAATGGCATTTCCTTTATGCGTTGTTCAGTGTTTTATAGCAAGGAACACGTGGCTGTGCTGTGTGCCTTCCACATCTTGTCTGGCTCTAGCTCTCAGCCATGTTAACCCAGAGAACGCCAACGCCGCGTCGGGTCTGATTTTGTTCTTCTATGGCACAGAAATTTTCAGACATCATGGTATCTACCAGAACCATCCGTCATCATTCTTGTAGTTAAACCTCAGAAAGGTAAATAACGACAGCCCCTGTTGTTTAGATACTCACATAGACAACTAATAGCTTAATATTTTTGATAATGAAGTATCCGACGACTTAGAGAAGGAAGGGATGAAGGAGTCTGGTGCCTAAAATCATCTTTTAGGGGTGAAATTTCATTTCCGTTAAGGAATTTTTGTTCACGTATGGCATAGGAGCAGTAGTGAGCACATGCCAAGATACAAGATTTGACACTAATCCCTATTTCTCTTCATCGCACAAAATGGAGAATAAAATAACTCCAAGAATAAATCACACCTGTGACAGGCGGTGGTGGCGACACAGCTGGTTCTGAGATGTCACTGCCTTCTTCCCATGACAGTTTTTGTGCTAAAAAGCCGTATTTTTTATATTTTTTGTTTAACCCATTCTCTTTTCCCGGGTGACAGAACCTCAACACACGCTTCGGTTCCACACAGGACCGGTCCCGCCCGGGTCCCACCCCTCCGCCCACACCTTCCCGCCCTGTTTCTTCCCTGGAGACGACACCTGGAAGGGGAAGGCGTACCTTTGCCCACGGTATTTAAGGAGGAAAGCTGGAGGCACACCCAGGTGTGACGGGA
>NW_010333872.1:0-1388 GCF_000700745.2 Antrostomus carolinensis
CCAGCATTTGGCCTTGTTGAAACTCATAGAATTGGGCAGAGCCGTAGGCAGCTCTCGGGTCTTTCCAGCAGCCTTTACTCCATGGTGTCTGTGATTTCATGTTTCTCATGTAGGCTGCAAGAAACCTGTGTTGGCATCGGAGAAGGAGATGGAGTGGGCACAGATGGCGTGTCACAGGTGTCTGGTTTATCTGGGAGATCTAGGTAAGAGCATCATCTTTCAGGGCAACCTTTAATGCATTAAAAAGGTGGTGCCTGTAGAGTGCTGGGTCTGTCGTTGTTCGTCACCAGCCGTAATTACTTGCAGACACTGGTTTCCCTCGGGCACATTTGTCAGTGACTGGTATGAGCTGAAATCCTCGTGGATGACTGAACTGCTACAAACTGCAGAAGCTTTGTTTTTGGGCAAGTAGGTGAGGAGTTTGCTGTTGATAAGCAGCTGTATCTGTGGCTGTGTAAGAATTGTAGAATCATTGAATGTTGTGAGTTGGACCCACCAGGATGATGGAGTCCAACTCCTGTCCCTGCACAGGACAATCCCAACATTCACACCGTGTCCCTGAGGGCCTTGGCCAAATGCTGCTGCAATCTTGTCAGGCTTGGTGCCATGAGCACCTCCCTGGGGAGCCTGTTCCAGTGCTCCACCACCCTCTGCCTCAAGAACCTTTTCCTCATGGCCAACCTCACCCTCCCCTGCCACATCTTCCTGCCATTCCCTCTGCTCCTGGCATTGGTTGGTGGCCAGAGAGAAGAGATCAGCGCCTGCCCCTCCTCTGCCCCTTGGGAGGAAGTTCTAGAGGCCATGAGATGGCGATGAGAATGGAAGCCTTCACTCTAATTTACGTTGCTTGGACAGCGTGAGGGAAACTCCAAGTGGGCTGACTTCTTAGTTCAGACTTGCTTTAAGGTTGCTTTACAGAGCCACTGTCATCAGCACGGGCATGACTGAGAATCAGATCTGTTAAGCAGTGTCTCAAATCAGTTGAGAGTGGTAGGTCAGTGCAAGGCCCCGGGCTGATCCTCGCTGTGTCTGCCTGCATGTCATCTCTTTTTATAGCAGACGTGTCTATCCCACAGTCACGACCTCCTGGTGTGTCAGCTTCTTGCTTGGTTGTGAACACGTGGAAGTGAAGGCACTGAGAAAACATGTCACTGGGTGAAAAGCAGCTATTTGAAGCGTGGCGCGGGTCGACACGCAGCAGCCTTCAAGCTCCTGAAAGCTGTTTGGCATTATCATTGCCCATGAATCAGCCTAGAAATGGTGTTGCAAATAAATGACTTACCTGACTGGTGGGAGGGAAATGTGCTCAGCTCTTCACAATACTTTCACTGAAGGCTTCCAAAATGCCTGCTGGTGTCAAAGAAAGGGGGGGGGAAAAAGGGGAGGGG
>NW_010333872.1:1399-1675 GCF_000700745.2 Antrostomus carolinensis
AAAAAAAAAAAGAAAAAAAAAGAAAGAAAAAGAAAAGTCCAGCCACAGCCACAGCCAGGTATTTTATGAGATCAGCTGCCCTGCTTCATATTTCACACTCTGCTGTAGTAGAATATAGTCTGTTTGAGGTACTGGAAAATGGAGCAGAACTCGGAGTTATTTCAAGGATAAATGAATCAGCACTTACCACATGGAGCAGCAGAATTTCTTCCCCTTGCTCACACGCTGCCACGAGTGTTGAGGGATCTCTCCTTTGCTTGAAGTGGCAGGGCTGTG
>NW_010333872.1:1804-17212 GCF_000700745.2 Antrostomus carolinensis
TAGGGAAACTGCTTCTCTGCAGAAGGGAAGAGAAGACACTGCCTCCTGGTTTCTGATGTGCAATGTGTGGTTTGCTTTCAGCTCGTTATCAGAATGAACTGGCAGGTGTGGACACGGAGCTGCTGGCCGAACGGTTTTACTATCAAGCCATTTCTGTTGCGCCACAAATTGGTGAGTGAATTAATATGAATTTTTAGTTGTTAAAATCCTTTTACCACAACCTAAAGACAACACTGATACTGCACTGGTTGGGTTTCTGTCCTGCTGCTCCGAGAGGAGTGGTTTTATCCTCTGGTTAAAATGACTTCCTTTGAGAATCCATCTTACTGGCAAACCAAAGAGAGGAGTTAAAGCAAAAGTGCTTTTCACCAACAATCTCAACTTACTCATCTAATAACGAAGCTCAGACTTCCATGAACGTGATGTAGTTGTGCTTGTCTGGTTAAGGAATGATCCAGCTGTCCCTTGCCAGAAGCAGAGCATTATTTGTCATCTCCCTCCTTTTACCCTGGCAAAAAAACTCTCATGTGCTCTTTCTCCCTCAGAAGTGACTACGTTATGAGAACACATTGTGGCAAGAGTTGAGGGCCTGTCTTATCTTAAAAAATGTGCAATTCCAGAAAGCTATTTTCTCTGTGCTGTCTTTGCAGGTCTCACTGAGTTCCTTGATAGGCTGATCCCAAATACCAATAACTGACAAAAATTTATGTACCACAGTGAGCTGGGACAGAACTCCTGAAAGCTGATAAGATGATGTGTTTGTCAAGAGGAGCAGAGTCAAGGCCATGGCGTTATTAATACAGAGGAGGAGGCATTGTTTGCTTTGCTTTCTTATGTAGATAACTGGCAGGAAGGTGGGAAGATCTAAAAAGCACTATAAAACTGAAAAAAGACTCTAGGTGGCGAAAGGATCGAGTAATTCAGACCTTTGTACTGCAGCTTTACTACTGTTTGTGTCTCCTGGCTTCCTTCCTGTGTGGAGATGTAGTGAGAGGGAAAGGATCTGCTTTCTAGCAGGGCCACTGGAGAATGGCAGGTTAATTCAGTTGCCCCTCTCTTTCATGACAGGCATGCCCTTCAACCAGCTGGGGACATTGGCAGGGAGCAAATACTACAATGTGGAAGCTACTTATTGCTACTTACGCTGGTGAGTGTCTGTGAGGATCTTGGCTTTCTGGACAGAGAATCAGTGCGCTGTGGTTGCTGGTGCCAGATTCTTTTCTCCTTTACTTTGAACTTTTGACTGTTTTCAATGGATGAGTTTCAGGGGAGGGGGAAAAAGAGATAGGTTTATTTCACCCTTGAGCAGGACTGATAATAAGAAAGAGCCTTGATCAAACCAAACCACTGTGCTGGCTGCTAAAAGGCAACGTGCAAGGCTGTGCTTGGAGGGCAGGGTTTCACCTGAGACCCTTTGCCTGTGCTAGAGAACCAGGTTTGAAGGGGGGTGGAGGTGTTGAGTGAGGCACCCTGCATGGTGAGCTGGGTGGAATTCAGTTATCTGCACATGGCCTTAAGGCACAAATTTGGGAAGATGTGTAAACATCGCAGATGTGGTGCAGCTTGGAGTGGGATTTGCAGACACCAGTGGGAGTCAAGTAGCCCAACATGTTCAAACAAAAGCACTAGGTACCTGTCTTCATGCTTGGATACCTGTCTAGCTTTCTAGCGAATTAAAGACATAAAATGTGAGCAACCTTGTGGCAAAGTAACTTTTGATGTGTTCTGTTTTGGTATCTCAGTATCCAGTCTGAAGTGTCCTTTGAAGGTGCCTATGGGAACCTGAAGCGGCTGTATGACAAAGCAGCCAAAATGTATCACCAGTTGAAGAAATGTGAAACCAGGAAGTTGTCTCCAAGCAAGAAACGGTAAGAGGGAGAAGAAAAGGAGAGGGCTGCAGGCTGAGGGTCTGCAGTGCCACCAGTGTCATCCTCTGGGTTGAGAGCAGTGTCCTTCTGGGAAGTGGGAACTGGTAGGTGGCTGATCTGGGGCAGTGACTGTTCCCACAATTTTGAGAACCCCAGTCTAGATCCCATTTGTGGTCTCTCAGGTCATAATTTCAGGAGAAAAGCTAAATGCTGACTAGGTACAGAGTTTGAGGTGAGAGATTTTTCTCACTCTTCCCTAGAGCTGGTGACTGTTCATGAGGGTTGAGGCATATTGGTGGAAGTTAGAAGGGTGTAAACTGTCTCTATTGCTGCAGTTTCACGAGAATGTAGTTTTCAATTGAGACCTGATTTACCTATTAATAAAACTGTTCATCTAGTCCATCTCTGTGACAAGGTACCTGCTTTACAGTGTTTTCTTCTCAATCTTTTTAGAGGCAAAGACATTAAGAGGTTGCTGGTGAGCTTTATGTACCTGCAGAGTCTTTTGCAGCCAAAGAGCAGGTAAGGTTACGGCAGATTATATCTTTTATTGGTAACTCACAGTAGCAGGCATTCAGAATTGGAAGAGACTGTTCCCTGTAGAGTAACAGTGCCTGTGCTGAGGCTTTCTGCCAGCAGGTCCAAGACTTCAGCCTTCTAACCTTGCAGGGAGAGTGGAGAAGATGGTCTTCCAAGGGAGGCTAAAATACCAAAGGGTTAAATACTTTGCGACTCTGCCTAAATCAAGCTGAGTGAATGTTGAACTCCTGAGCCTCGAAGCTCATCTCTGTGCTGTACTGTGCCTTTGGTGTTTTCTTGCCTTGTTCAGTCGTCAGATGCTTTTCCCTGGATCTAGGCTGACAGGACAGCAGAGTCACTGTCTGTACATGTGCAGGGCTGTTCATTGCATTTGGAAATCTGTAACCAAATACCCTGTTCAAAGAAACAAATGGCATTACCTGTTCACGTTGGAATAAATGGAAAGCTTTGTGCAGCTGTGGGATTTTTTTTTTTCCTGGGAGGCTTTTAGGTGATTGTAAATTAACCTCTTGCTGCTTGAAATAGAGCAGGTCCTTCAAAGGGTTTGTACACAGGCTACAGTTAAACTCATCATGGAATAGTTTAGGTTGGAAGGGACCTTCTAGGGGTCCAGTCCTCTCCCAAAGTAGGGTCCACTGAAGGTAGATTCAAATGTGAAGTTGAACAAGGTTGCTCAGAGCCTCACCCAGCTAAGTTTTGAATGCCTCTAAGGACAGAGATTCCCCACCTCCCTGGTCCCCCTTCCAGGGTTTGACCACCTTCCCTCTGGAATTTTTTTCCTTGCATCTAGTCTCATTTTGCTTTTCTGCAACTTGTACCCATCGCTTCCCTTCCTTTGCTGTGCACCACCGAGAAGAGTCTTACCCAGTCCTCTACACCTATTTGGCATCTGAAAACAGGAGGTTATACCCCTGAGCCTTCTCTCTCTCAGGCTGAACACGCTCGATTCTCTTTGCCTCTTCTCATACATTATGTTCTCTGTTCCCCTTGACTGCTGGATTAAGTCCAGTTTGTCAGTGTCTTTTTATTTGTTTGTTTGGTTTTGTACTGAGGACCCCAAGACTGAATGCAGTTCTCCAGATGCCATCTCCTGAGTGCCAAATAGAGATGGATAATCATTTTCCTACTGGCTGTGCCCTTGTTAATTCAGCCCAGTATGGGATTAACTTTCAGATATTGATTTATACCAGAACTTCAAGGCTCATTTCATATCCACTTAGCACATATTTAGCGCAGAAGAAAATTGGAAATCACTTCAATTTCCCAAGCACGTTGCCCCCTGAAAAGGATTTGCTAAATGTTTTGCAGGAGGGTTTATTTTGTAACTAGGAGACTTGCGTAGCCCATTCTACTGAATACCGTGGATGCTTCCTTTGAGGTAGCTAATAGTTACAGAAGATTTTGGAATATGGTTACAGGGCTGCAAGTTGGAGCCATGGGAGGAGGCAAAGCCGAGTCCCCAGTTTGTGCACGGCAGTGTAATCCTTTAGCTGGAACTTTTGCTGCATTTAGCATTGAAGTGCCCTGTGGATCTTCATGGTGACTGCCTGAGCTCCCAGGGAAAAGTAATATTTTTTTCTGGTGACCCATCTCTTTGCAGGGAGTTGCTGTAGTTATCATTTTAGTTTAGCAACTTTGGAGAGGAAAACCTAATCTGATTAATCTCACTTGCTTCCCATAGCCGTTGTTTGCTGTAGTGTATTCCCTGGTGCTTCATCCTGTCCAGAGGTGAAGGATACCCTGACTGCCAGTTTTGGTTCAGTTTCCCTGCAGGCATTGCCAGGAGCTCGAGTCTTGAGTAATAAATCTTGTTTATTTTTTCCTCTTGTTAAGCTCTCTGGATTCTGAGCTGACATCTCTCTGCCAGTCTGTGCTGGAGGATTTCAACCTGTGCTTGTTCTACCTGCCCTCTCCTCCTAATCTGAGCTCAACTAGTGAAGATGAAGAAGAGTATGAGAGTGGCTACTCCTTCCTTCCTGATCTCCTCATCTTTCGCATGGTGATCATCTGCCTCATGAGTGTTCACAGCCTCAAGAGGGCAGGTAACCAGTGCTTTACTCAGCCATTCAGAAACATAGTGATTAACATTCCGCAGTCCACTTAGGCTGATGATGTCTTAATTGGCATTCATGTTTTGGACTAGCTGTCAGGCTCCTCCTCCTCATCACGCTGTCTTGTTGCAGGTTCAAAGCAGTACAGTGCAGCCATCGCTTTCACGCTGGCCCTCTTCTCTCACCTGATAAATCACGTCAATATTCGCCTGCAGGCAGAGCTGGAAGAAGGGGAAAATCCAGTGCCAGCCTTTCAGAGTGATGGC
The DNA here is from genome assembly GCF_000700745.2 of Antrostomus carolinensis. Taxonomy (NCBI): domain Eukaryota; kingdom Metazoa; phylum Chordata; class Aves; order Caprimulgiformes; family Caprimulgidae; genus Antrostomus; species Antrostomus carolinensis. Next base: position 6,530 of record NW_010333872.1, read on the forward strand.
ACAGGTAAGAGAACAGAGACCAGTATAAGCTGGGTCTCCCCAGTTGCCTGTCTATAAAGCTGGCTTTTACTTTTCTTTCCTAAATCTCCTGGCCATGGCTTTTGTGGTGTAGTGCCCGAGTGGTGTTAGAGACATCTTGATCTTTGACTCCTGGGCTGAAATCCCCAAAGACAGGTGATCTGCTGAGACAGTCCCCACATAGACACTCTCCATGAGTATCAGAATCATCACAGGACATGAAAATGTTACTTTCCTTGTTGTAAGGAGTTATCTTTCTGTATCTCTTGGCATCTCATTCATCATCTATTTACCGCAATCTGTGCTCCTTATTTTCTATCTCTCTATTTGCTGTTAATTACTGGACTCTTCTCGTCCACCGTGGAGGTGATCTCAGATGAAACATCCGGGCAGAGCAGTGTCTAAGGGAGGCAGGCACTGCTCAGCATACCTCATCTCTGCTCAGACAAAACCAGATCTTTCCTTTCCAGGGGATGCTGTTGGGCAGAGAACAAACCTGTTGAATCTTTCCCCTGCAAACAGTCAATCTGTAGTATTTCACAGAATGCAAGACTAGAGTTTTCCTGGTCCAAAGAAACAATGAATGACTAGTCCCCTGCATGGATTTTGAAGCTGTCGGGGTGACATGGGGCTGCTGGAAAGACTGTGAGCCTGTTGGTCGACTCAGTCTAGTTACAGGGTGGAGTGGCTGGTTGGTTCAAGCTGACTGGCACATGTTCTTGCCCTGCTTAGTGGGTCACTTGGCTCTCAGATTTCTTTCCCAGAAAGCCAGGGAACAGATTGAACTGTGTATTTCATGCTAGTTTAGCAGCATTCAGCACTGAGGCTGCCTGATAATGGAGCAGCACAGCTTGGCAGTAGGAATCCAGGCTTCCCAAGTCTTTCTAGTCGCCTTTTAGAAAGCAAATCATTCTTCTAGGGATGCCATTGCTTGTTCTCTGGTTAAAGACACTAATAGCAGTGATGGCTGAAATTTGCACGACTGGTTCCCCGGGCTTGGGGTTGGCAAACAGCTTGTGTGACACATCGGGCCTTTCTTAACTTGTGGTCTCATTTTAAATGCCTGCAGATGACCAGGAGCCACGGGAGCCATTGAACTCAATTGAGAAGGAAGCTGAAACTGACTTGGCCAATCATCAACCCAGCGAGGAACAACGGAAGAATGACTGCAAGAAAAGCAAGAAATACTCCCGTCTCTCCTGTTTGCGTCGCCGCCGCCACCCCCAGAAGGTGGATGAGAGTGACCTGAGCGAGGGCTTTGACTCTGACTCCAGCCAGGGCTCCATAAAGGGCAGTGATGGCTCAGAAAGTGGCTCGGAGAAGAGTGACGAGGAAGCAGAAGCTGCTTTTGACGTGGAGACGGACTCTGACATGAACAGTCAAGAATCTCGGTCCGACTTGGAGGACATGGAGGATGAACCGGGTGAGGAGGGAAGCGGCCGAGGCAAAAGTGGGCCCAAAGAGTCCTTAAAAAACTGTGTGGATGGCAGTGGGCTGGGGGACTCCAAGAGCCCAAGCATCTCTAAAATTGAGGCTCTGGATCCAGCAGTCAATGGGCCGGCTTCCCTGAGCGCTAACGACGCAAGCATAGCCAGTAATCTCCAGGCCATGTCCACCCAGCTGTTCCAGACCAAACGCTGCTTTCGCTTGGCTCCCACTTTCAGCAACATCCTTCTGAAACCCAACAGTGAACCACCTGTCTTGAAGGATGGAATAGAAAGCAAGCCATGTGTCAATGGAGATCTGGAGAAGCCCAGCTTGGCAGAGCAAGGTAAGGATCAGTGACCTCGTTCCAAATATTGCAGTTCTGCCTAGAAAACTGCAGGCTGTAGCGGTCTGATTGCTAAAATTCACCCCTTCTCATGGTGTGAGTTCTCCTTCAGCCAGGTTTGGAGGAGCAGCCTGCCTAAGTACTGGGCAGGTGTTGGGTTGTTGAGTGTTTCCTGAAGGAGGAGCTTTACTCTCACTGCCTCACATCCAGGAGTCTGTGCACAAAGGAAACACCTGCAGCCAGGCAGGGTTACCTGTCGTTCCGCTCAGCAGGCTGAACGCTGAGCAGCTCTGATAGTACAGAGGATAATTCCAGCAGGTATTTAAAACTTGGGTTATCTTCCTTTTTCCCATGTGAAATCTCTGTAGTCAGACTCTAACTAGCACTTCTGGTGATGGACAGTGCAGATGCCCTCCAGGAAGTTCTCCATGAGATGTCAGATTATCAGCTCAGCAAAGCTGTCATAGGAGCTTGTCTGTAAGATGTGACCGAGGTGTGTGCGAGAGGAGGTGAGGAGCTCATTCTGTGACCCTTGCCCAGTGCTCAGAGCTGAACCAAACTGCAGATGCACAGCAGGTGGAGCTACAATGTCTCTGTTACCGTGCAACTTACACAATGGAGTAATGTTCTGGGGGAAAAAAAAAACAGCATGAAAGGGAGGTCTGATGCACCACAGGGAGTTGTTTGTATTTCAGATAAAACCACATGGACCTGATCGGTCTTGTTTGTCGTTCCTCCCAACTTCCCTGGAGCAAGGAAACATTTTTGCACCGTGCTGCCAAATTCAATGGGCCTGCAGCACTGGCAGGATTCAGGCTTTGCCTGGGCCAGGATTTGAAGAAGGAGCATTAGATCATGTTAATGTTTACTGGCTCCCGGCATTGCTTTGTAGCCACTTGAAAGAGATGGTGGTAAAGAGAGAAACAAATGATTTTTGGTCTGTTTAACATTTTCCTTCAGTGGGTTACACAGATGCTGCAGCTTCAGGAACATATTTGAATAGTGTGGCCGTGATACCTTTATAGATGTAGAAAATGGGAGGTTGGGTGAGCCAGGTTGAATGAAATAATTCCCTGTGCTTTTTAGCTTTGAACTCTCCTTGCCTCAGCTGTGCTGTTTCAAAACTCGAGCTATTTAATGGTCTTAACACTTTATCAGAGATGGTTTCTGAATAAATTACTTCCTCCCTTTTAATTCTGAGGGTTTATTGAATGATAATTGCTGTGCTAATAGGCAGAAATAACTGTGCAATTAAAATAAGAGACTGTAACAAAATGCATCGTTGATTCCCAGCTTGCTGCTGCCTTGACCTGGGATCACTCCTGTAGCTAGCATGCAGTTGCATTGCCAGTGGCTTTGAGATCCTCAGGTCTGTAGAATTACAAGATCAAAAAGTGTATTCAGTATTTAAAATCACCTGGGCTCTGGCTCATAAAATACCCTCCTACCATGTTCTTCTCTTGCGTAGCCCGAAGGGTGAAAGAGTTGGGGCTGTTCAGCCTGGAGAAGAGAAGGCTCCGGGGAGATCTTATAGCGGCCTCCCAGTACCTGAAGGGGCTACAAGAAAGCTGGGGAAGGACTTTTCATAAGGGCAGTTAATGACAAAACAAGGGGAAATGGGTTTAAGCTGAAAGAGGGGAGGTTTAGATGAGATATTAGGAAGAAGTTCTTCACTGTGAGGGTGGTGAGACAGTGTCCCAGGTTGGCCAGAGAAGCTGTGGCTGCTCCTCCCTGGAAGTGTTGAAGGCCAGGCTGGATGAGGCTTTGAGCAACCTGGTCTAGTGGATGGGGTCCCTGCTGCTGGCAGCGGGGCTGGGACTGGATGAACTTTGAGGTCCCTTCCCACCCAAACCAGTCTGGGATTCTATGAAGACTGGTGCACAGTGACCTAAACAGTGACTGCTGGCTCTGTTCTCTGCTGTAAATTACGTTCCTTGTGCCGGCACCTCCTGCTTCCCCTGCTCTGTGAGCGAGCGTCTCGGAGGCTGCCGTGGGGCGTAAGGTGTTTGTCAAACTTTCACAGGGAGATTTTATCAATCTTCTCCCATGGAAGAAGAAAGTACAACAGTGATAGACTCTTATCAACAGCACGGGGGACAGGGAACTGGTTTTGTGAAGGTGTGTGGAGGCACAGGGAAGTTCAGTTCAACTCTTACCCACCCAGCTCTCATACCAGTAGGACTTGGCTTCTTATGGGGGTTAATGCTGGCTGTCCTGCTTCTCCCTTCGTTCTCCAGATGATGTGTCTGACTCTGAGGAAAGCATTTCAAGTAACAAATCCTGCAGGAATGAGCGATCCCTTCAGGAGAAGCTAGAGATCGTGACCAACGAAGGGCTGCTTCTCACTGTCAAGGTGTTCCTGGACTGGCTGAGGACAAACACGGACCTCATCATCATGTGTGCTCAGGTGGGAACGGTGCTCGGTGTTCAGTCCAAGGCTGCATCTGTTCAGTTCCCCTGGCCTGGATTGATAAGGGCATATTGAAGCTACTGTGCCAGTCCTGGACAGAGGGTGATGTTAAATACCTCACCAGCTGAACTAAGATCATCTTGACCTAAGAAATGTAGTGAAGTTTACTGTTTATAATGCATTTTGAGCTCTGTGAAAGATGCTGGAAAGCCCAAGCGGCCTAGTTATCGCATACATCCGTCTTGACATTTGTGTTTTGTTCCTGCAGAGCTCTCAGAGCCTGTGGAACAGGCTGTCTGTTCTCCTGAACCTTCTGCCTTCTGCTGCAGACCTGCAGGAATCAGGTACTGGAGAAGGAAATGGCAGTGGGATGTTTCAGCCAGCCCAGTAATCAGTGATTTCCATGGTGTGTGATAGATCTTGGGGTGAGAGATTTGCCAGTAGTGGTTTGTGTAAGCTCAATGGGAAACAACATCATGCTTGTGTTGGTTTTGTGTTTAAGCACCATTCCAGTAGGATGTTGTCTCCAGTAGAATGTTTTACTGTCCTGTGTGCTTTAGCTCTATCATTATACACAGCTGACAATATCCTGAAACACTCACACTTGTGCGAAGTGTGAAGTCCTCATGTGGCCAACGTGATTGGAATTAACTGTCAAGACCGTAAGTAAGGGTATGATTTTGTCATGGCAGTCGTGGAGACTGGTTTTGAAGCTCCAGATGCTCGTTATGTGTCCTGTACCTCAGCCCAGAGTTCCCCATGGATCGTGGGAAGCACTGTTTAAACAGGGATGCTTGTCTGCTGGAACAAATGGGGAAGCTAACCCTCCAAACTGCAGGGTTTTTGAAGTGGTGCATCTCAGCACCAGTTTGGGACAACTATTTTTTAACTTGTGGGTGGCTTTTTTGTTCCTCCTTTAACACGTGCTCACAGTACCTGTGTGATTTAAAACCTGTGCCCTGGATCCTTGCAGACTGCGTGCCTTAAAGCAGTTTTCTTCTTCGTCTCTGCGTCAGTTGTTTAAGTCACCGTGTATCGCTGTGCTTCCCCTCCATCCTCTCCAGGGCTGGCCCTGTGTAATGAAGTCAGGGACATTCTGAGTGAGGCTGAACTCCCAGACCTGAAAGCCAACTTGCTGCTCCCAGAAGATGTGGCCCTGCGAAATCTTCCCCCTCTGAAAAATGCACACAAGAGGCTGAACTTTGAGCAGGACCGGCCCATCTTCTCAGCAGTGGAGGAGGTGAGTTGGGTAGATCCTGAATCTTGGCACAAGCTGCATTTCCCTTTCTGGAGGTGCAGCCTGTCTTAGCGGTGCAGGTGATGGATCTAGTTTTTTCTTGCCAAAAAAAGTATTCCAACTTTTGAGTCTGAGGTGATTGTGTTATTGGTGGTTGCTGCAGTCATCTGGCTATCCAAAAATCAGTGCTCCAAAAATGGCCTTCCCTTATCAGAGTTGTTATGAAAGGAAGCAGAGTCTCTTGTTGACAGCTTTGCTGTGTGAAGTCTCCTGACCTGCCTGAGCAGAAGAGTTGTTCTCTCTGCCCTGCTTTGGCTGAAGGGAATTTGGTTGGAGCTGCAGGATGCTTCCTGTGATCCTTCTCTAGTAAATGGACAAGTTGGTGAAATCTCACTTCATGTGGCCCTCTGTGCCCTTGTAGACCACTTTTGTCCGATTTCCCAAGCACAAACAGCCAAAGTGATCGTTTCTGGGTAGTGGAGATGTGCAGAAAAAGGCAATTATTTTTCTTCTGTCTTGCCTTACTAGACCAATCTGCTTCCTTCAGAGCAGGGGATACATTAACATCTCCCACCTCAATTTGAGGGCACTGCTCTGACATGTGATGTGGGACCTGTGTTTGTTAAATCACAGTATGGCCGACTGAGGTCCTGAATGTCATCTCACGCTGCCGGGGCAGCTGGAGCAAAGTGCAGCCATCTCACATACCACGTGAGCTCACGTTTTGCTGCCTTTGCTCAGCAGCCCAGCCAGGGGTAGTTCCTGCCCCAGAATCGGATATAGACCGTTGTTGTATTTGGTTCCTTTTCCCAGCACTGAGGGCTTGAGCAGAGATTTATGGGGGAGAGCTTGTTGATGTTTTCTGAGGTTTTCTTGAGTTGAGGAAGCCCAGACTGCGAGCACTTCTAAGCTTTCTGCCCAGCTGCTGGCTTTCCTGCAGCCTCTTCTGCAGTCTCTGTCTTCAGAAGCACGTTTCCATCAGGAATGTTTCCTTTGGATTTTTTTTTAATAGCAGATTTTTCCTTTTCCAAAAGCATGAGTTGCGAGGTCGGAGCTGGCTCAGGCTACAACCCCCACGGGGGGACGTGGCTGGTGATTACCTGTCTGCTTCTTTACAGTCTGTTGTTCGGATTTGCTGCATTCGGAGCTTTGGCCATTTCATTACCCACTTGCAAGGCAGCATCCTGCAGTTCAACTCGGAGCTTGGGATCTTCATCAGCATAGCACAGTCGGAGCAAGACAACTTGCTGCACCAGGCCCAAGCCCAGTTCCACATGGTGAGTTGGCAGAGGTGGGATAATTCTCTGTACTTGGCACAATTTCCTGTAGGTCACTATTAGATTGTAACTAGAATCACAGATCTTTGGTGGGAGATGAAAGTTTTGCTCCTTAAAGCTACTCAGGTGTCCCCTTTTCACCCTGTTTCTGGTGTCAGCTTGTGTGTTTCCTGCTAACTGATATGGAAGTTTGTTTTTGTAACCAGGCTGCAGAGGAGGCTCGTCGGAACAGGCTGATGAGAGATATGGCTCAGCTTCGTCTGCAGGTAGGAGATGCTGGTTCCAGCCTGAAAACTGGCAGGGTAGTGGCTGAAATGTCTGAAACTAGGAAGGGGAGAGGGAGCTCTCTGCTCTCATCCCACACAGAGGCAGGAAGTCTGTTCTGCAATCATAGAATATTTTGAGTTGGAAGGGACCTCTAAGGATCATCGAGTCCAACTCCCTGCTCCTCACAGGGCTACCTAAAAGTAAACTGAATGCCTAAGAGCATCATCCTTGGACTGTGCTGTGATCACTTCCCTGGGGAGCCTGGTCCAGTCACCAACCACCCTCTCAGTGAAGAACCTTTTCCTAATGTCCCATCTGAACTTCCCCTGACGCAGCTTCATGCCATTTCCTCGTGTGCTGTCGCTGGTCACCAGAGAGAGGAGATCAGCGCTTCCCTCTCTGCTGCCCAACTTGAGGAAGTTGTAGACTCTGATGAGGTCAACCCCTCAGCTTTCTCCAAGCTGAACAAGCCAAGTGACCTGAGCTGCTCCTCATAAGTCTTGCTCTCTAGACCTTTCACCATCTTGGTTGTTCTCCTCTGGTCACATTCCAATAGTTTCATGTCCTTATACTGAGATGCCCAAAACTGCACACAGTACTCGAGGTGGGACCACACCAGTGCAGAGCAGAGTGGGACAATCACCTCCCTCTGACCCACTGCCTGCATCCAGCCCTATGCTCCATGTGCTGGGGGGTTGGAAGGGTCTGATGGAGCTTTGCAGGGTGAGTCTTGCCCTGTTTGATCACTTGTTCCAGCATAAATGTGAAGCAAGTGTCTCTGTGTTTGGTTTTTTTTTCAGCTGGAGGTTTCTCAGCTGGAGGGAAGTCTCCAGCAGCCCAAAGCGCAGTCAGCCATGTCTCCTTACCTTGTCCCAGATACCCAGGCCCTCTGCCAGCACCTGGCTGTTGTCAAGCAGCTGGCCACCAGCGGGAGGTTCATAATCATCATTCCTCGAACAGGTACGGGGACTCCACGTCCAGTGACTGAGCCTGTCTTCCCCTCATTCCCTCCTTGCTCGGAAACAAACCCTGTGGGTCCAGGTGGTGACTCTCTCTCCTGCTGTCATTGTCCTTTACTTTGGCTGGAGCAGCTGAAACACTTGTTTCCACGTGTCACTTTTGGGGCCTGTTTTATGTGTGGCCCATGCTTGGAATTTAACATAATATATCCAAGAACAGCTGTAAAGAGAGAGGCCCCCTTCACCCTCCATTTCGTCCACCTCCTGAGGCAGCGACGGTTCAGTGGGATGAGGAATTCTTGGCACATCTGGATTACTTTGCAGAAGTACAGATCTAAGCCAGATGTTCTTGCTTCTTTTTTTTTCCTGTTAGTGATTGATGGCTTAGACTTCCTGAAAAAGGAGAATGCAGGTGCTCGGGACAGCATCCGGTATCTGGAGGCAGAATTTAAAAAGGGAAACAGGTGAGACTTGGAGAGTGATGCAGTTTGTCTTTGCTTTTGGTATTTTGGGGTGGAATAAAACATCAGCGGTGGGAGCAGGCTGTGCATCCCTTGGAGCAGAGTGAGGGAGGAGCCAAGGGAAAGCCAGGCCTCAGGAATGCACTTGGCAAGAGGGAAGGCGGTGAAGGAACAGATTTGGCAGATGATTCTCCAGATGTACTTGTAGTTGCTGCTCGGCCATGAAATGTAGCTGCTTCTGAGGAACGGAGGGAGTGGCATCTCTCTATCGGTGTGTAAAACCGAGCAGTGCCTTTTACTGATGTACTGGGAGTGCTGGAAGACTTCTGCTGTGTTATTGCCCAGGTTAGCTGCAGAAGGACAAACAGCTGTGCTTCTGTGGAGACAAACTGCACCTTCCAGGCCTGTGTCGGGGCTGGTGGGCTTTGAAAACACTTGTGGTATCAGTGATGGTGATGAGACAGGGGAGGTGATCTAAGGGACTTCACAGGGGATTCCTTTGGGGGTTATTTTGGTTGATAAAAGCTGGTATTGCAAAAGGGTCCTGCAGCACCTGGTGTACCTGCTGTAGAACACTGACTCCAGTCTGTGTGACAAGCTCCACATGAGCTCAGTGACTCTGATCTTTCCTTAGGTACATTCGTTGCCAGAAGGATGTTGGGAAGAGCTTTGAGAGGCATAAATTGAAGAGACAAGATTTAGATGCCTGGTAAGGTTACAGCATCTGGAGATGTCTGAGCCTGGTTCCCAGCAGGCAGGTGGCTTTGGGGAGGGGTGTCAGCACTGGGACGCATCATGCAGCTGGCTTGATGTGGTGCTCTGTGTGAGTAATTCTAAAATTCCCTGGAGAGAGTGTTGGGGCGTCCATCTGTGCATCTCACATGGCACCAAACACTGGGTGCTGAGAACGGGCTTGGAAAAGCCCTCAGCAGGCAACAGAGAAACAGTCCTGCTCTCCACGTGTTCTCCTGCACACAGAGGAAACTGGTTTGCCCAGACAAGTGATCTTCCTTCTGACTTTCCCCTCTGTTTCTCTTTTCTTGTATCTGTCTGGCAGGAATCTCTATAAAATACTGGACAGCTGCAAGCAACTGACAGTGTCCCAAGGAAGCGGAGAGGATGACACCACAGGAATGGTCACCATCATCACGGGCTTCCAGCTGGAGGACCCAAGCACGTTCTCAGCACCCATGCAGGTCCGTAGCTCTTTGTCTGGCTGAGCTTTCCTGCTTCCTAGCAAGATTAAAATGTGGTTGATTGGCAAGGATATATATATATATTTTTAATATATATGTTTTCTGCCTTGGATAATAACTCTTCCGGATTTTCCAAGTTCAGTTTATAAGTTGTCATTCCCATTTTGTTATGCTTTTGTGCTGCAAAGTATCCTGGGGGAGGTGGGAGAAGTATTTTGTGCATCTATGCAGGCTTCTCAGGCCAGAACATCTTTAGCATGAAGGAGAATTGAGCCTTTTTAGCCATGACAAACTCTGCCTGAGAATCTCCAAGCTGTGAAGGGCAGCCCTCTTGACAGGGTAATTAAAAAATAACCTGTTTTGTCTCTGTTTGCTTGCAGTCTGCCATCCAGGCAGCCACCAGTGCCAGCGTGGAAATAAAAAATGTTCTGGAGTTCTACAAGCAGTGGAAAGAGATGGGCTGATGTTCAGAAAGGCATCGGGTTGGTGTACCTTTCTCTCCCCCTCTCGGAACGTGCAGCGTCTGAACGAAGGAAAAAAACATCCGGGCGACACTTAGACACGAAGAAGCAGCAGCAGCAGCAGCAACAATAACAAAAAATATCTACCCCAGAAAACAAAACAAAAAACAAAACAAACAACAAACACAACAACAAAAAACAAATCCAATTTGGGCACACACACAGACACCCTCCACCCGTATCCCGAGCAGACGGCTGTACATCTCCGACGGCGCCAACTGCTCTGAGAAGAGAGAGGCACCTGGGCACGGCCGAGACAGAGCTCTGCCCTTCTCCCAGTCGGCAGAGATGGGCAAGAGACGGGCAGTCATTCATTCCCCCTCGTTCCTCCCCACAGCTTGCTTGGTCATCTGAAACGGGCAAGGCAGCTTCTAAAGCCTGGACTAGACTGAAACGAAACCAAACCAGCGCAGCGGAAACGGAGCCCTCCTCGCTTGGGAAAGAAGATCCAGAGAGTGTTTGGCTCTTGGTTGGGAATCTCGTGACAGGAAAGCACATAATCCTACTTTTTTCTTTTTTTTTTTTCTTTTTCTCCTCTTTCCCCCCCTGCCTCCTTTGAACTAAGT
>NW_010333873.1:0-7490 GCF_000700745.2 Antrostomus carolinensis
CGCACATTGTCGGCTCATGTTCAGCTTCTCAGGAGGAATATTTTACCACTACTTTAGCTAAATCCCTAAGCAGCCTCTGCTTAATCCCCAGACAGGTGGTAACTACCTTTCACCACCACCAAGAGACACAAGCATTTCCACAACTGGAAGGGAAAACAGGGAACCAGTCACAGGAAGGTCTTTCAACTTTAAAATTGCCTGGATAAGATGTTTTAAACCAGAATAAGTCCCAGAGAAAGCAATAAAAAAGAAGTTTCCTTATGCCAGATCCTGAGAATAACAAAGCAACTGACAATCCTCCACAAAGCCTGTAGTCTCCTGGTTCATCAGCTCATTCATTTGCGAGGGAAATGATGCATCCCTCTGGGATAAAGCTTAATCATATAAAGTTCATGCATGGATATCTTTTTTCATTTCTGAAAACCTGTGTTTTTATAAACTTTTGTAACTCTGAGGTCTATTTTGGACCTTTTATATATTCTAACTTTCACCTAGATTGGCTTTAAATTTTTTTAAATTCCACTGGCACCATTAAAGTACCCTGATGCTGTTGATGTGTTGATTCTTAAAGACAGTCCAATGAGGTAATCTGGGCATGATTCAGGACACCCAGAGGCAAATGAGATGCCTTAGGGATATCTCCTGTCTTCCAGGCGCCAAACCAGAGGATCATGGTCCTGACTTATATCAGCTTAACCTGGTCTTGGGTGTCCAAGCTGGGACTTGGCAGCTATGCTGAGGCATCTGAATCCCAACCCAAGCAGCAACTAGATTTCCAACAAATAACTCCATATTATTCATAAGCATTATGGAGTACTTCTGTACTTTAAGCCATTGGCCAATATAGAAGTAGAGAATCCATATGGAATAAGGGTTTTCTGGGGTGAAATTTTACCTAGGAAAAATGACTGTGTTGTTACAGCAATATTTTGGTCTGCCCATAAATCCTTTAACCTTGCATGTGCTGGAGGGGTTTTCAGCACTTTTTTACAGCATGTCTACAAAGTTTACATTAATATCATTTGCACTTAGAAAACAAGAGAAAAGGAAGGCCATGGAAGCTACTCGAAGGCCATGGAAGTTACTCTGCTGGTATCTCACACTCCCTCTGCCAAATATTAAATCCTTTTTCTCTCATGATCCTAAAGGAAAAGGCCCATCAGAGTCAACCACTACATTTCCCACAACGTGTTTCAGAACAGACAGTTGACCTGGGTGTTAGACTTAAGTATAAATGAATGATTGGGGCAGATGAAGGTCTGATCAATGGGTAGAAAATGAATTATTATTCAAAGCTGTTTTCATCGACAGCAATCCTGAGTGGCTGAGAGACAACACTCCTGGCTGGAGTGTGGGTTGAATATCAAAATTGCGAAGGCCTGTTTCATGGTCAAAAGAGAGAAAGAATGTCTCTGAATTGTTTGGAAAGAAAACTTCAGAAATCAAGTAGTTGACAGGTTTGTTTTCCATCTGGCCTTGGGTAATAATAACCATGGAAATTTTCAAGGAAGGAGGATGTCAGAACCCTGTACCTCTGACTAAAAAATGAGCTCTTGTACTGCAACAAATTATTCAGTACCACATAAACAGACCCCAGAATCCAGTGAGGTTTCAGTAGAATCATAGAATGGTTTCAGCTGGGAAGGACCTTTAAAGGTCATCTAGTTCCAACCCACCTACTATGGACAAGGATACTTTCCACTAGCCCCTTCTCAAAGCCTCACCCACCCGGGCCTTGAACACTTCCAGGGAGGAGCATCCACAGCTACTCTGGGCAACCTGTTCCAGTGTCTGACCACCCTCACAGTACAGAAATATCAGGGTAGATTCTAATATGTAGAATCACAGAATCACAGAATGGTTTAGGTTGGTAGGGACCTTTAAATGTCATCTAGTTAACCACCCCTGCAGTGAGCAGGGGCATCTTCAACTAGATCAGGTTGCTCAGAGCCCCGTCCAACCTGACCTTGAATATTTCCAGGGATGGGGCTGCTACCACCTGTCTGGGCAACCTATGCCAGTGTTTCTCCACCCTCACTGTAAAAAATTTCTTCCTTATATCTAGTCTAAATCTACCTTCTTTTACTTTAAAACCATTTCCTCTTATCCTACTGCTAAAGGTCCTAATAAACAGTTGTCCCCATCTTTCTTATAGGCCCCCTTTTGAGTATTCGAAGACCAACAAGGTCTCTGTGGAGCCTTTTCTCCAGGTTGAACAACCCCAACTCTCTCAGCCTTTCTTCATAGCAGAGGTGTTCTATCCCTCTGATAATTTTTGTGGCCTTCTCTGGACCCGTTCTGACAGGTTCATGTCTGTCTTGTGCTGAGGACCCCAGAACTGGACACAGTGCTCCAGGGGAGTCTCACCAGAGCAGAGCAGAGCGGCAGAATCCCCTCCCTCAACCTGTTGGCTGCGCTTCTTTTGATGCAGCCCCAGACACGGTTATTTGCCTTCTGGGCTGTGAGCCACATTGCCAGCTCATGTCCAGCTTTTTGTTCACCAGTACCCCCAAGCCTTTCTCCACGGGGCTGCTCTCAATCTCTTCATCCTCCAGTCTATATTGATACCGGGGATTGCCACAAACCAGGTGCAGGACCTTTCACTTGGCCTTGTTGAACCTCATGAAGTTTACATGGGCCTGCTCCTCAGACTTGCCCAGGTCCCTCTAGATGACAGCCCATCCCTCAGGTGTGTCAACCACACCACTCAGCTTGGTGTCATCAACAAACTTGCTTAAGGTGCACTCGATCCCACTGTGTATGTCATTGATGAACATATTAATGAAGATATTAATACCCTGAAAACAGGTTCTGCTTTGGCAAAACCAGATGTCAGGTAGGTTTAGGTAATCACCTCAGACCAAAGTTATCCCTAAAAATTTGCATAGTGCTGTAGTGCTCAGCCCTAAACCAGGAGACCAACCCATAGCAGGATGCCACACAACTGCACTTACAAGTGCTGAGCTTCTGCTATCCTGCCTGGGAAAGCTGCAAGGTGCATTATCTCAGAGAAAACCCCACACTAGCTCAATTACTTGGTTTTCACCTTGCGTTCCACATCCAGAGCATGGCAAAGCAAACTCACCTCTTCAGCACAGAACCTCAGCTTCCTAAAACCCAGTGCAGAGTATCCACCATCCAGTTCCTTCTGCTCCTTTGGTTCTTCTCACAAGGGTGGGATTGGTATTCTCCCTGCAATCCCACAAGAGGGATGATGGCAGTAAAAGTGATCCTATCCCGTTTTGCCATACGTTATTTCTTAGAGAAAAATAAAATGCCAATTAAAAAATATTTAAAGCCCTATTAAAAACAACTTACTAGCTTGCTGGGGGATAAAAAAACAACATTGGATATATTTCATGACCTGTGAAATGTACAGCACTGTCCAGTGGGCACTTGAGCTCTGCTATACTAGCTCCTGTTTTGAATGAATCACCACCTGGTGCTATAGATGATCTCGGTTAATTACCCCCCCTTGACATGAAACAGAGCAGTTGTTGCAATTTTATGAGTCACAAACTGTGCTGGTAATAATAATAATTCTGCCACGAAGCCTTAACTTTATATCTTAATTGGAGAGAATGCTGTTCAATAGAGAGGTACGGTAGGACGTGTGGAGGAAGAGATGTGGGGAAAGCTGGTGCCCATAAAAACTTCTACTAATTCCTTACGGTGCCTGAGGTCCACAATGCACCAGGAAGAGCAGACTTCTTCTGAAAGAAGTACTATAATTTAATATATAATGTACCATACATGGACTTGGGAAAGTAAAAGTGGACCTGAGCATTCATGTACAGTACGTTTGGACTCAATGATCTCAAAGGTCTCTTCCAACCAAACGATTCTATAATTCTATGATTCATTTATCTACCTCCAAGCACCTAGGTCAGGACTGCACTCACCATAAACTCCTTCTTTGCACCATTGAGAGAAATGGCTACCCAAGGTGCTACTCAATCTCCTAAGGTCCAAATCACTCTCTGAAGGTATTTATCTCCTCATTGCCTGTAGAAGTAGCTGTATCTCATTCAACTGCCCCAAACAGGTGCATGAAGTCCTGTAGGGTAAAACTGGACTTAAAATTGAGGTATAGATTTCTGTTCATGTCATTGAACAAATGCTTTTCCATATCTACCATTCTTCTCCTGATCTGTCCCATCATGGTGACTTGTTCATCTTCCTGAGTGTCACTGGATGGTAAAATCTTTGAGGGGGACAGGATGCAGCAGAAGAAGATCTTGTTCCCGGTTAGGTCTCCTGATGTTTCTGCCACTAGTATTTGAATCTGTGAAGGTTTCTCTGGGCAAGGAGGCATCACAAATACAGGAGAGGTGATGGGTCCCTGATGGACCAACTGCAATGCAAGTAAAGGACAAAATTTTGCTAATACATGAAGTTCAATGCCTTTGTGTGAGGTGGTATTTGGACTCACGATAGCAGAAGAACAAATCAAGGATGATGGGGTTGCAACCTAGTGTGATCCACTTGTCCTTATCCCACCTAGCAGTGTGAAAACACTTTTTCTCCCTGACTACAAGGGAACTGTGAGAGAGAAGATGAAGCACTGAGAGTCCCCTATCAGCCTCTCATCACCATGCATGGTTATGCCAACTGCAGCCTGTAATCCTTTCATCCTGGATCAATCTCTTCCATGTTTTCTGATTCTCCTCCTTGAAGCCTTTCCTTCAGGTACCCTTTAAATCTTTGTTTCCCATCATGAAAATGGCAAGGCAGAGGACTCCCCATGCTTTCATCTTCCTGTTCCTGGTATCAGTCTGTCTGCAAGCTGCACTTCTTCCTTCTCAGAAGCAGATGCTCTTCTGAATGATGCTGCCCTTATCACAGATTTCACATTCACTGGCAGGTTTCCAAGGATGAGTTTGGAAGGGGCTCATAATTTTCTTGGCTTAGCTGAAATGTGAACAATAATGGCTTGGAAATAAAAACTATAAAGAGGAGTTAATAGCTTTCTTACACAGTTGCAATGATAAACCATTAGCCTGCTGCTTAGCTCCAATATATGCAAGTGTTGCTCGCATAGACCTCAAGGCAGCTTGAGCAGGCTACTATATTCCTCCTGATAAAAACCATTTTAATGTTAAAGTCTATCAAAATAAATGGATGAAAATAAGAAGTGGATCAAGGAATGGTAGGAATTTCAGAATATTTTTTTTTTTTCTGATAAGAAATTCAATTATTGCTGGAAATCTTCAAATTCAGAAATCAACTGAAAATGGGAAGTATTGTCAGGGGTGACTTTGCAAGAGACATGTACTAGCTCAAACTTTTCCTTGTTCTCACACTAATCAAAGAGAGAATAGAACATGGAGCAAAGAAGGTCTTGCAAGACTAGATCTAAGTTTTCATAATGATTGTTTGTGATGATAACCCCTGCTGTCCTTCTTAAAATAATTCCTTTTGACTTGTGTGCCAGCTCATGAGACCAGATGGTTTATACTGATTTACAACTGAGCAACTGAATGCAGTCTCAGTTCACCTATGAACTTGGGTTCACAATACTGCAATGCCTCCTTTCCCTATCCTTCCCATCCCCAAGTCATTGGCAGATTAGAGTCCATGACTGCCTGAAAGCTGTACACAGGGTGTTTGATGCATAAAACCAGGATCTTCAATCCACATGGCAAGTAGAGAGAAATTATATATCATAATCCAGAGTGATTTAGGCACATGATCTTTGAGGTAGAAGACAGCAGGAAACCTGTTTAGAAACCAACTAGGTTGAAAGAGCAGAGCAGATCCCTATGTTTGGTTAGATGGTCCATGGTATAAACTCCACTGATTTACAGGCTGCAATAGTACAAGCAGTAATAGCAACAAAGACAGCTAGTTCAAATCGAGATACTATTCTGTAGAGACTTGAAGTAAGGAAGAGGAATCCCATCCAAACCACTGAGAAGTGACTGCACTGTGATTTCTGTTGTTAACATGACAGTGGCTTGTTCTCTCAGAAACACAATATTAATCAACAGATTTTTTTTCCCTCTTAGTGTTTTGTTACTGCCATACCTGAATGAGACAAGATAAATGGGGAGTAAAACCTGCCAAAGTTCACATCTTTCCACATAAGGAGATTTGTGGGCATGCTGGTATCAATCATGCAATGACCACCATAGCAGAGACAGGTCTGTATAGCGTGGACTCAACTCCCTGTGGTTTGCACATGGCCCTGGCAAGAAGTCGGATGTCTTTAGAGCAGGGTTGCTGTACACTATAGTGTCTAATAATGGGATCTAAGCACTTCAGGGCTGCTTTCTCAGTAGGCATGGCTTGCCTTGGTACAGCTGGAGCAGTCCTCTCTGTCATCCCTCTCCCACATCTACTTCTATCTGTGTATGTGAAGCAGCTGTTGAGACGCAATCTATAATGTAAAGGAAAAAAACTAGGAACTAGTTTTACTTAGTCAACTGTGCTACAGACTGTGACAGATACTCCAGAGACAATTCTCTGCAGTGGGAGAAGAAACCTTATGGCTGTGAGAATGGGTCACTATAAGAAGCTTAAGAGATATAAGTTGGTGGAACCTTGAGGGCTCTAGACAAGAAAACCTTGTTAAATATTTCAGGAAAAGATTGTGAAAGTACAGAAACAAAGGGAAATTACAGTCTCCTGTTTACTGACTAGTACTCAGCCAACTGAACTGTCTTTCCACATTTCCATGCTTGCCCAAAAGCATCTTTGCTCATCTGGTACAAGTTGATCATGTTTTATGTCTCTAGTTTTATTTCCCTAAAATATAAATTACAAGTTTTAATTCTGATATAACTATTAAAGATTTGCATCTAGGCAGCAATAGGTCCATGACATGGATCTGGGCACCCAAACAGGTTGTTCGGTAGAACAAAGGCAGAACTATCCCCAAAAAGCCAAGAATAAAGGACAATAGGTGAATTCACAGGACAAAAACAAAACAAAGACATGTGAGACAGAACAGTTTGAGGAGTATCCAGTGTAATATGCCAGTGATATCCCCTTATTATCCTAAAAAGAGCAATCTGGAGATAGAGAAATAAAGAGGAGTCCTGGAAAGCAAACAATGAACCTTCAAGACAGATTGTGGAATCTGGCAACTTCCTTGTGAACATGGATATCCTATCAGGGTCTCTGACAACCTAGTGCCATGCAGACACTGAATTAATCCATTACAGGATGACAGCAGCTCCCTCACAACTCATAACTTATTTTTACCCTGAACCTGCCTTTCCTTGACCCTCCACCTCCATGTCCTCTCTGTGCTTCATAATTTATTAATGGCTTTGTCAGGCAGGATGATTCATCCTAGAGGAAGGTGTGAGTTTGAGAATACATATATCAAAACAAAGTGCAAGCTGTGTAGCACTGGATGAACAGTGCATGGAACGAGAGGAGAAAAAAATCAATGGGTTATTGAAATTGTAATTGGAGGAACTTATTTGTTTATAGTAGCAATGTTCTAAATCAGGAGTCCCAGCCTGAGAAATGAGTATCAGGCA
>NW_010333873.1:7514-9171 GCF_000700745.2 Antrostomus carolinensis
TCTCAAGTCATGCCTGACCACAGATCAGTCATAATCCTTTCCTCATAAATTAATGGTTTTATCACTCCCAGGAGTGAGAGGGATGAACAGTGTACTGGCCTGGGTGGAGAGGGAGTCATGCGTAGTGATGAAGTGGGGATTTATAGATGAAATTGAGCAGCGTTGGTTTTGTTTGACTCGGGAAGAAGACTGCCTCACTTAACGGATAAAGACCTCTTCAGGCCACGTGGGGACATCTACCTTATAGATTGCAATGAAGGGGTTAATAAGTGGCTGGCTTTGAACTAGCCATTGCAGACAGAGGCAGCAGAGAGGCTGAGGTTCTACACATAGGTGTTTTCAGTGATTACTGGGGAGTCCATGCTGTGCTAAATGAGGGACCATCAGATCCCTACTGCCAGGATAGAAAGAGTGACACTGTGCCATGGGAATCAGGAAATCCACTTATTCTTCTTGAGACCACATAGAATCATAGAACAGTTTGGTTGGAAAAGACCTTTGAGATCATTCATTCCAACCATACCTGTCCACTACTAAACCATATCTCTGAGCACCTCATCTACTCATGTTTTAAATACCTCCAGGGATGGTGACTCAACCACTTCCCTAAGTAGCCCATTCCAGTGCTTGATAACCCTTTGAGTGAAGAAATTTTTCCTGATATCCAATCTGAACCTCCTCTGGCACAACTTAAGGCCATTTCCTCACACAGCAAAACAGGAGGTCTCACATCTCCACGTAAGCAGCAGGGGGGTGTTGGCTTCTTAAACATGACTTCAAAATAAACATAGGGAAAAGGTTGTTAATCAGGGTGTAGAACATGGGGACCTTTCCTTTCCATCTGAGCTTGACAGCTTTTGAAATGCTTCTTCCCACACTGAGTGCATGGCTGTTAACAAGCTCACAGCAGTGAGCCCACAGAGCTGTGCACCAGTATGGCTGTAGGGGGTCCTAGAAATGCCCACTGCATAGAATGGTCTGACTGCCTCATCACTTGCTGATGTCATGGGTAGTTTCTATTTGAAATATTTCCTAGATGATGGAGTTAATTTCTGGCACCATCTACTCAGTTATAGGCATTGGTGAATTAGGGAATGGTCTGGAGGAGTAGGTGTACATGATTTCTAGGACAGGGCCATTCCAACCTAGAAGTCCAGATTTTTCCCGGTATCTGTATTGTTTTCACTCAGCCATGAGCTCCAAAACTTTCTTGCTTATGGGCAAGGATCAGGTTAAATATCCCTTCTTGCCCATTTTTCTGTCTACAATGATGTTACCTCCAGTCACCTTGGGATTCTTTCATACAGGAGGGGATATTAAGCAGTGTTTCTTTTCATCCAAAAATAGGCAACTGTATTTGATCTGACAAGTTGTGCCCCTGAAAATTGGCTGTTTTGAACACTGCCATATGAGGACAGCTCCACTACAAACATCAAAAGGATGAAGTCCACTTTTTTAATATTAGAGATCTTCATGATAGAGGGCTGGTTCTTCCAGGGACTATTTTGAAATCAGTGGAGATAAACAGGTTCTTTTAGGGCCTGATTTATCTCAGCTATGTTGGGCTGGCACATCACACCAATAGAATTGGTGAGCAGCCCTGCAGAGAGGGACTTGGGGCTTCTGCTCCATGGCAAGTTAAACATGAGCCAACAGT
>NW_010333874.1:0-9221 GCF_000700745.2 Antrostomus carolinensis
TGACCCCTGGGGAACACCACCAGCTACAGGCCTCCAAATAATTAGTGTAAAATTTCAAAAACTATCATGACATCCTCACCTCTCTCAAATACGAAATATTGCTGGTGTGGTCTTCAGTTAAACTTGAGGTTTTTCTGAGAAAGCACTTGGTTCCTTGCATGGAGGCATTCAGGCACCAACAGAAAAAGAATCATAGAATGGTTTGGGTTGGAAGGATCATCTAGTTCCAGCCCCCCTGCCATCAGCAGGGACACCTTCCACTAGACCAGGTTGCTCAAAGCCTCATCCAACCTGGCCTTCAACACTTCCAGGGAGGAGCAGCCACAGCTTCTCTGGCCAACCTGGGACACTGTCTCATCACCCTCACAGTGAAGAACTTCTTCCTAATATCTAATCTAAACCTCCCCTCTTTCAGCTTAAACCCATTTCCCCTTGTTTTGTCATTAACTGCCCTTATGAAAAGTCCCTCCCCAGCTTTCTTGTAGCCCCTTCAGGTACTGGGAGGCTGCCAGAAGGTCTTCCTGGAGAGAGTACTACTGCAGGGCTTTCTCAGGTTGGTAGGAAGCAGCTAACACTAGCTAATTTTAGCTTTGGGGGTCAGATTCATTTGTGCTGCCTGGTTTCTGTGTTTGTTTTGTTGGGTTGTGCCAGACGGGCAGGGAGCAGAGCGAACACACTGGATTTCCAACTGCCGTGCATCATCAGGGGAGCTCCGAGCAGTGGGAGCTTGTGCTTCACTGCTGCCTGAGACAATCCCTGCCTCTTATTTTCCCCTCCTTCATGCTGTTGCCCTGTATGAGTTCACACACATCCCCAGCTCTCCCCTTCAGTTAAAAAAACCTCAGCTGAAGCGTATTCAACTGCAGCAAGGAGATAAGAATAAGAAAAAAAAACCAGGAGGCACTTGAAGGATGGAGATATGATAGGAAAATGCCCAAAGAGAAAATATCTTCTATTTCCACTCCAGTTTGTCAGTATTTCCCACATGGATAAATATAAGTCCTGCCACATCTGTTCCATTGTCAAGAAAAGACCAAAGTCTTTGAATGTTTTGCTTGCCAGTAAAGTCATCAGGAGAAATTTTGATTTGATTCTAAGAAAACTGTCATGGAAAATATCCTCTCCAACCCACTGTTCAGGTCAGGACTGCGTGTCCTCAGCCTTGCCTTAGCCACACTGCAGGTATTTTTCTCCCCTGCCATCTGCTTTTCTGTTCCTAACCCCCAGGTTTGACTTCCCAACTCTACCTCCATCCTGCCCCATCACTGTGGGTTGCTTTAATGACCACCAGGCAGTGGCTGGCCCTGGTCACTGCCAGCAGACCTTCTCTCACCTCGCTCAGGTGCTGCAGGTCCGTGTCCGTCATGGACATGAACACAGCCAGCCCAGCTGGCATCCTTGGCTCTCTCTGTCTCACACAGCAGCCAGCTCTTGCTGCTCCCTGGCATTGTGTTTCTCAAAATCAAATAGCTGCATTCTCACATGATGCATGTCAGGGTCTAATCTTCACTTTAAAAGTGGAGAACAGGTGCTGAGAGACACAGAGAGCTTGTTCCCTATTGAAGTCCTCAATATTAGAATCATAGAAACGTTTGGTTGGAAAAGACCTTTGAGGTCATTAAGTCCAACCATACCTGTCCACTACTAAACCAGATCTCTGAGCACCTTGTCTACCTGTCTTTTAAATCCCTCCAGGGGTGGGAACTCAACCACCTCCCTAGACAGACCGTTCCAATGCCTGAGATCCCTTCAGTAAAGAAATTCTTCCTCACATCCCATCTCAACTGCCCTGGGCACAACTGGAGCCCATTTCCTCTTGTCCTGTCCCTCGGTCCTTGGTCGAACAGACCCACCCCCACCTCTCTCCACCCTCCTCCAAGGGACTTGCACAGAGCCACAAGGTCTCCCCTCAGCCTCCTTTTCTCCAGCCTCAACACCCCCAGTTCCCTCAGCCACAAGGGAACTCAGCACACTTGTGCTCCAGACCCTTCCCCAGCTCTGTTCCCTTCTCTGGACACGCTCCAGCACCTCCATGTCCTTCTTGGAGCGAGGGGCCCAGAACTGACCCCAGCACTCGAGCTGTAGCCTCAGCAGTGCCCAGTACAGGGGGACGATCACTGCCCTGTCCTGCTGGCCACACTGGTGCTGATCCAGGCCAAGATGCCCTTGGCCTTCTTGGCCACCTGGCCACATTGTTGGCTCATGTTCAGCTGCTGTTGACCAACACCCCCAGGTCCTTTTCCCCCACGCAGCTTTCCAGCCACTCCTCCCCAAGCTTGTAGCATTGCGTGGGATAAAGTTTCCCATCAAAAGTATCTCTAAATTTTATTTTCTCATTCTACTCTAAGCCATTTCTCGGCAAACTGGCCTAGAAAAAGCTCCAATTCTGGGAAAATTGTGCCTTTGTGGGAATGTTTATTGCCACACTAACCTCACTGTAACACTATAGCCCCATTAAAACAATTTTCTCCGTGTAAATAAACCTCAATGGGAACATCGTGACATCTGTGACAGTGTTATACACATGACAGGCTGATGGGCATTTTTTAGATATTTTTATTAATTAAAAAAAAAATCTCTGCAGCAAATACATTCCTTGGAAGCAATTGATAAAGGAGATGGAAAGAAAGGAAAACCAGAAAATGGTTTAATACCTGGAAGTGTTTAAGGCCAGGCTGGATGAGGCTTTGAACAACCTGGTCTAGTGGAAGGTGTCCCTGCTGCTGGCAGGGGGGTTGGGACTGGATGAGCTTTAAGGTCCCTTCCAACCCAAACCAGTCTGGGATTCTATGATTCTATAAAATTCCCCAAGGAAACACTTGACAAGAATCCTGCTCCTGTTAAGAGGAAGAACGGGGTATTAAAGAGAAAGTGTTTTTATGTGGTTTGAGCAAACATGGATGTCATACACGTAGGAAGGACTAGAAGAGGACGCTCAGGAGCTTAGAGAGTTTACAGATTTATTTTTTATTTCACAGCTCCTGGCTTTCTCCCTCATCTCTTCTAACGTTAAGGTCACAAATGATTTTTAAAAAGCAGATAACATAGTAAGGAGAAAGACATCTGAGGAATACAGCTTTCTCTACTTTGTACTCAAAATGTGACCACAAACCTCTTTCCAACCACAAACATCAGTCATGGTGCCCGACAAGCAAACCTCTCTCCCACCTCCTGCACACCCTGATCGTTCACTTGCCAACTACATTCTTGTCTGGGTTATTTTTATTCTGTCACACATTCTTGGAGCTTGGCAAGTAAATACCGCTCTGGATAGAGCACAGGAGTTATTAGAGGTACGTATTGTCTGCAGGATTTCAGCTCTTAAAGGTCTGCTTGCTGGCATGTTCAATAACACGTGTCTATGGACAAGGTCACAAGCCAGGCTTTGTTTTGAGTTCAGGTGTCTTTGCCTGGCCAGTTGCGTTGGGTCTGGCTGAGCCAAGGTCAACTCAACACACCAGTGCTGCAGTTAATGTCCCTCAGCAAGTCAGTGTGGCAGGCACGAGCACCTACAGGTGAAGACAGCTGACCACTGAAAGCATTGAAAAACAAAGGGAAAAATATGTTGGCGTTGTACCCAGTTGTTGGTTGTTTCCCAGAATGGTTGATCTCCAACTCAGCATATTCCAGAAGCAATTTTGTGGTGTTGGCCTGCATTATCGAGGTAGCTGCTCTAGCACACAGACATGTCCCAGCTTGCTTCCATCTCCATAAGACAGTGACAGAGGGTGGTGCCACCACAGCTGCCAGCACCTCAATGCAATCTAGTGGCTTTTTCTCATTTATGTCTTATTTATTTCTTCAGCTCCTTTGATGTGCTTTGCCACCAGCCCTCAGCTGCACAGGTGTGGTGGGGAGCAGCACAGCTGCCACCCAAGCTCCAGCTCAGGCAGGGGCATATGAGCTTCTGTCAGCAAGCTAAGCTTGGGGAAGAGAGATGTGATAGTTTCACTGGGCTGGTCCTTGGCCACCAGCCAACACAGCCATTCACACACTTCCCCCCCACCCCCAGGGATTAGGGGAGAGGACTGGGGGGCAAGGGTAAGGAGGCTTGTAGGGTGAGAGAAGAAAAATTTAATCATTGAAATAAAAGAAAACTTAAAATAATACTGATATTAAAATAGTAGTGATAATGATAACAGTAATAAAATATACAAATGAGTGACACCCAGTGCCATTGCTCACCACCTACTGACTGAGCCCAGCCCGTTCCCAGATCATGATCCCGCAGGAGCGACAATCCTGACCTGAAACTGCAATCCCAGGAGAGCCAGAGCCCGAGCCAAAGCCAGAGAGAGCAAGAGAGGAAGAGCCCCTCATGGATCTCCTGCCCATGGGGGACAGGAGATGGAACAGCCCCTTGGCAGAGCCAATGCCCACGGATCTGTTTCATTGCAATATTCCTCACCCCTGAGATCTTGCACTTGC
Source organism: Antrostomus carolinensis (assembly GCF_000700745.2). Lineage (NCBI taxonomy): Eukaryota > Metazoa > Chordata > Aves > Caprimulgiformes > Caprimulgidae > Antrostomus > Antrostomus carolinensis. The sequence continues at coordinate 4,429 of NW_010333874.1, forward strand.
AGACCAGCAAAACACAGAGTCCTTCGACTTCCAGTGACAAATGAAAACATCGGTGTGTTCTCAGTGTTTCTCTCATAACAAGTCCCAGGCTGAGAAGCAAAACACAGCACTAATCTAACTACTGAAAAAGAAACCAGTGCTGTTTCAGCTAAAAACCAGGACAAAAGATTAACAATTTTCCCTAATCACAGGAAAAAAGAAAAAAAAAAAAAAAAGTATTAAATACTTTACCAGACTTCCTTTCACATAGGCCTGGTTCCAAAATGCCTCAGAACCCACAGTGTTTTACCACATGTGATATCAATTTAAGTTGCCCGTGCAACAACAAGGAACAGACTATAACTACTTCCTTTTATTGCCATTTTTTTTCTATGTAAAAACGTATAAATCTGCACATAAGCCTCAAATCCGCTACCACTGCTACTACCCCCTGTCAGCAAAGCTCTTCATCCCAATCTAAACATGGTTATTAGATATATACTTGGTTGAACAGCTGCCAGCTGCTCAATCCATCTAAGTTGTCTCAGCAGCATTAAAGCCACCTACTGCAGGATTGACTCCTGGTATGGAAAGGTGAGGACAAACTTGTATCTATAGGTAAGAAGGTTGGTTTCCAGAGCCCAGGCTGTATGCAAGAGTTTCACAAACAGAGCAAACACTTCACTAAAATATAAAGTCAATATACGTTGCTAAGGTAAAAGCTCTACTCCATTCCTTGAGTCAGTGGTCCATCTTGGTCACAGTTTAACTTGCTAAGAAGTAGCTGGCAAAGCTGCACGATTGCAGAGAAACTGAGGGAGTTTGTAACCCTCTTCACTTTAGGATGAGAGGAAACAGCCTCAAGTTGCACCCAGGGCAGTTGAGATTGGATGTGAGGAAGAATTTCTTTGCTGAAAGGGTTCTGAGGCATTGGAAGGGGTTGCCCAGGGCAGTGGTGGAGTCCCCATCCCTGGAGGGATTGAAGAGTCGTGTAGACACAGTGCTGAGGGACATGGGTTAGTCGGGGACTTCATAGAATCATAGAATGGTTTGGGTTGGAAGAGACGTTAAAGATCATCCAGTTCCAACCCCCCTGCCAGCAGCAGGAACACCTTCCACTAGACCAGGTTGCTCAAAGTCTCATCCAACCTGGCCTTCAACACTTCCAGGAGGGGGCATCCACAGCTTCCTTGGGCAACCTGTTCCAGTGTCTGACCACCCTCACAGTGAAGAGCTTCTTCTTAATATCTAATCTAAACCTCCCCTCTTTCAGACCTGTCAGTGTTGGGTTCATGGTTGGACTCGATGACCTTAAAGGGCTTTTCCAATCTGGGCAATTCTGGGATTCTGGGATTCACCTGGGGATACCAACACATAAGACTTCACAATCCCTTAGGAAAACAAGCAAACAAACAAAACCCCACAAAACTGTATTTCTTCACTTCTTGGAAGTCCCACATGAGCCCACCTGTACTGATAGGTAATGCTGCCTCTCCTTCAGCAGACCTGTGCTGTGAGTAGACAAATCTCACTTGAAGAAGCCAACTAACCTGCAGCTCTTCTCTTTATAGCCTGCCAGGTGCTGCCAGGTGGTTGATCAGGCATTTGCAGGCAGCTGGGACTTGTTTGCTGGAGGAAATCCACCATAGCAAGTTCTCCTTGATACACAGCAGACTGTTCTCTATGGTAAGAGAGCTTGGGGAGGGGTACAGTTTGGGGGTTGGAACTGTAGTGCAGGATGGGTTGTTAAAGGAGATAGGGGAGGTGAAAGCAGCTGAAGAGTCACAATGGATGGATGTGGACATAGGGAGACTTTGTTCTCTCAAATGGAACCTGTAACTCCAAACCACCAGAGTTCCTGGTCTTTCCTGCTCAGTTACAGGCAAACTGAACTGCCTGAGCTGTAGTCACACGTGTTACCTGAATTCTTGCACTGGAGCTGGTCCATAATATCACTGGAAGAGCTTATATCTGGGGCTGGATTAAGCCCACAGTTGCTAAAGAACTTATTTTCCTGTGAAAGGGATTAAGTTGATTATATTAATTGCCAGTTGTTGGGATTAGAAGCCTTCAGAGTCTACTGATAGTCCAAAATAGAGCTGTGAACTGTGTCCTTTTCCTTGACACATTAAGGACGCTGGTCCCTTCATATCATGAATTAATTGCTGCACAAAAATGACAGCAGGACAAGGCCCATAAACTTCAGTACATGCCACAAAACAAAACTCAGAGAGAATGAATAAAATCTCAGAGCAACTCATTATTCCTCCACTCCCAAACAAAAAAAAAAAGAACGAAATAAACAGGAAGACGGGAAGGACATGTTTTATCTGTCAAGATTTAACTGCATCGTTACTTTGGCCCTTTATGGGCCGAGATAATAATCTTTTAGGTGCTCATGTCAGGTAGAATCAATCATTAATTTATAATATGTGCTTTGTAACCTGGTTCTCTCTTCCTATCAGCTACCTCAATTACTTCACAATGTTAAATCCATCAATATTATATGCCATCGCTTCAGAGTTCCAGTGATGTTTTTAGGTATTAATCAAACTGCCTCATTTCTTGATTTGAGTTGTCTGACTCCAGTCTGGCCATTAATTGTTTGTTTGGCATCAGTAAATATAATTAACGATGAAGATGGCAATAAAAAAGAAAAAGCAAAAAGATCACAGCTCAGTCATACATAGAACAAGTGTTCTGAGTTCCTGGCTGAGGGAACTGGGGTTGTTGAGCCTGGAGAGAAGGAAGCTGAGGGGAGACCTTCTGGTTCTCTCCAGCTCCCTGAAAGGAGCGTGCAGAGAGGTGGGGGTGGGTCTGTTCAACCAAGGACCAAGGGACAGGACAAGAGGAAATGGCCTCAAGTTGCACCAAGGGCAGTTGAGATGGGATGTGAGGAAGAATTTCTTTGCTGGAAGGGTTCTGAGGCATTGGAAGGGGTTGCCCAGGGCAGTGGTGGAGTCCCCATCCCTGGAGGGATTGAAGAGTAGTGTAGACATAGTGCTGAGGGACAAGGGTCAGTCAGGGACTTGTCAGTGTTGGGTTCATGGTTGGACTTGATGATCTTAGAGATCTTTTCCAATCTAAATGATTCTATGATTCCATGTCATCAGTCTGCAGGAGTATCTATCCCACACACACTGGGAAAGGACCTTTCTTCAGGGCTTTAAACCACATTCTGCAATTACTGCATGTACAAGATGGGAGTTCTCATACTACAGGTGGAAACCTATGAGATCTCAAGTGGCTTCTGGGTTTTTCCTGTGTACAGCACATTTCAACTGCTCAGCACTGAGGAGTCCCCCCAGGAGAGGGTTATGATGACATTTCTGGCAAGATGCCATTTAAGGGGAAATGGGAAAGGGGAAAACCCATTTAAGGGGCAATGGGTTTAAGCTCAAAGAGGGGAGGTCTAGATTAGATATTAGGGAGAAGTTCTTCACTGTGAGGGTGGTCAGACACTGGCCCAGGTTGCCCAAGGAAGCTGTGGCTGCTCCTCCCTGGAAGTGTTGAAGGTCAGGCTGGATGAGGCTTTGAGCAACTTGGTCTAGTGGAAGGTGTCCCTGCTGCTGGCAGGGGGGGTGGGACTGGATGAGCTTTAAGGTCTCTTCCAACCCAAACCATTCTATGATTCTATGCAGGTGACCTTATCAGGCAAGAAGTTGGCTGCCGTTGTATCAAGTGATCTGCAAGGGTTTTCTTTTCCAGTCTTCTGACTGCAGCATCCCAAATCTGTAGGAACCAGGGGTATTTTTTCTATGACTGTTTATTGTATCTTGAGTCATAAGAATGATGGCAATAGGTCAACCCAAAATTTGGTCTAGATCTCTATACTCTTTCTGATGGTAAACGTTTAGGTTTGTTGAGCATCCTTTCCCAACTTCCAGCAATTTCTGTCTCCAGAGCTTCCTGAGCAAGGTTCTGGTCTCTTGTACTCAGCTGCCCTTGCTGGCTTCTTCTTCAGTTAATTTACCCAAATATATTTTTAGCCCACACAAATTTTTGGCCACCCTAAACATCTTGTTTCCAGAATTTCTACTGTTTAAGCATGTTTTCTGGAAAAAATAGAGAGGGTTTTTTTTTGGGGGGGGGGGGCAGGTGTCTGTTTCTTTCCCTTGAGCCTGAGATGTTTCCATTAATACTTACAGTTCTTGTATCAGGGGAGACAGCCAACAGATAATAGTCCAATATTAATTTTCTCTATTCCACTCACGATTTATAAATCTCCGTTTTATCCCCTCCTCTAAGCCTGAAATGTCATTCTTTGCCTTTGATAATCCTTGCTGCCTTTCTGTGTTCCTTTTCAAGCTCTCTTACATCTTTTTTGAGGCAAGGGATCAGAACAGCAAATAATACTCGATGTGCAGGGACATTGTAGTTATGTACAGTGCTGTGATGACAACTTTGGGGATTTTGTTTCCCTCAGTTCCTTTCCTAAGAATTCCTAACATGATTTCATTTTGACTGTAGTGGAGCAATGATGTGAAGATTGTGTAAACATAGGCTTTATATCTTCTCAAGTAGTAATGTTTTGGAGTTCAGGATTGAAGCCTGGACTGTTTGTTCATGTAATCTTCATAATTGCTGAATTTCATCTACTGTTTTATTATCTGTTCTAAGATTCGTCTGTAACACTCCTTAACTCAGGTGTCCTCTTTTTGTCTGAGTAGTTGAATGTTGTCAGCGAACCCTATGACCTCACTGGTCAGTCTCCCAGCGAATACCTCAATGTCACCCAGCACGAGTGTCTGAGGAAGGCTGTGGATGATCCTCCTCCATTCACTCTTTGACCATGGAGATGTTTACATGGCACC
>NW_010333875.1:0-3528 GCF_000700745.2 Antrostomus carolinensis
ATTAACTCTATCGTAGCAAAACCAGGACACCTAATCTACTGAGCATGTCTTCTACTAAGCTCATTTTAAGACAATTTTTGCTGGAAACACCTCAAAGGAACAAATACACAAATGAAAAGGTGGAAAAGACAATTAGAACAATTACATGATTCAAACAATTTTACTAGAACAGACAAAAATAGAAATAGGGACTTCAGTGAGCATCCTTTTTAACTGCTGAGGCAGGCAATTGTACTAATCTGAGTCACTGTGAACGCCCTTTGTAAAGAAAGTACATTTGATACGTAAAAAAAATTACTTGTTTTGTTTCAACATCCCTGTCTGAGGAAAGTTCTACTAAGGGCAACTGTCCATGATTCATCATATTTTTAGCTGTCTATTATTTACTTCTGAAAGAAACTAGAATTAAAGCCTGGCTCCTACAGAAAGCATTATCAGCTGCAAAGGTGGCAACAGGGCTTCCTGGTTTAGGAGGCGAACACAAAGTCACTTTCAGACATGTAAATGAAATAATTTAGAACAGTACTGAAGAGAAATGTTGTTGATGGGATTGCTTGCAGTGGCCACAATGAGCCCCAGAGGCAGGGAGGGTCTGTAGTTATCGGAACAATAGCACATTAGTTAGAGTATTGACATTTTAACTTCTTATACAGATATTATTGGTGTTAACATTCCATTTTTTTCTCTTTTTTTTTTTCCTGTGGCATGAGCTGCCTTAGCTCCTGATGGACCTGCCATCACTTACAACGAAGTATTAGAATCTCCCTTCATTTTTTCTGTGAAGTGCTTTCTCACCTGTAAGTATACATTGTCTCCAAGTCAGAAACAGCTCATCAGGTGCATATTTAAAAAGTAATTTTCACACTCCTTGTCTAAGGAATAAGCCTTCTAGCAGCCTCCTAGTACACAGATCATCTCAAACTCCTATAGTCACATTTTTGAAGGAACACAGAGGTAACAGATGTATCACATGTAGCAGGCGAAGCAATTATGACACTTCGGGTCATCTCACCAGCCTTTTAATTTTACAGTTTTTCTACTGGTCTTTGACATTAAATACATAAAAATGGAGTGTTCAAATCACTATAATCATTCACTAAGTATCACACAAATATCAGGACTAGTAACTCTGAAGTTTTGGTGAAATAACTGCACTTTATTTCTTTCGAGACCTGAATTTGAATGCATGATAACAGAGTCATAAACTGGGTAACAAAAAGAATAATTTAAGAAACAAGTGTGTAGAAGGCACTTACTACTTATCCGAGCATTTAAAATACACAATGATGGACACTGGTAATACCAACCTGACAAGTTAAGAGAATACTGAAAAAAAATCTTGAAAATTGGATATCTGAAAGGAATTGCACCTCCATCCTTAAATACTTTATTGTTTTGAAACTATTAATTAGGTTTTCTTTTTAATCATTGTTGTAGTTTTGTATTTAACACATGAATATGTGAGATGCATACTCTGGCCTCAAACCATAGAAGTTCATCGAATGATAGAAACTGGAAACCGAAACACCATTGAGGATTTGATGTTTAATCCCTTTAAAAAAAAAAAAAAAGTGTAAAGAAGAGAGATTTTCATCTACCCACAAAACACTGGGATCTGGGACATTTAATGCGCCTATGATTTATTTTGTAATAATACTTTCTCACTGAAGTCTCAGAGAGAGTTTCTCAATTCCTTTTGAATCTGCTAAGTACAGCTATAATGTAAACAATAGTAAATAGATTTATGTTTCTTCTCCTGTCAAGCCAATCTAATTTGTACTCTTCCATCACACTTATCACTCGAACACCTGACAAGTTGTCCAGTTGCTTTTCGAATTCTTGACAAAGACTCCTAATTTAACTCAGGAGAAAACTAGCCTGACTCCTATTAATGTCAATGAAAGGTGGGGCTGCTTACACCAAAACTGAATTAGGTCTAAAATGCCCAGAAGTCATATACTTTATTTCAAAAGTGGGATTTTTTACACTTGATAAAAGGCAGAAGCTACTAGAAATGCATTCCCTTTCTACTTAAGAGCTTGAAAATCCTTTGTAAGCATGGAAAAAGAGTGGACATGGATTTTCTTGAATAAAAGAAATTCAGATTTGTATTTTAATGGCCTTAAAGTTCCATTTTAATTACGGGAAAATAATTTGAGCGAGATTGGTAATAGGCAAAACTTTGAGACCTTTTGTTCTTTACTGCAGTGAAGGAAACCTCATTAGAGAGGATTTTCTTAGTTAGCAGGGCTTCAGGGTTAATGAGCTGTGAGTGATAATATATAGTAGTAATCCCTCATGGCTGTAACAAGTTGTATTTTATAAACTCCTTAATCTCAGTAGTGAAAGAAATGTGGGGTATGGGAAAGAGGAGAAACTAATTTGCAGGGCTCAGGGAAACTCCAAAGATTTTACTCCCTGTATGGAAGTTATTTGGGGAAAAAAATACAGATATCACATGGACAAGGGAAAAGAATATTATCTTTATAGTTACCCAAATGGTGTCCCCAGAATGATAGGTCAGAGCATTTCCTAAATCCCCTTTCTAGGTTGAGAAGAGCTGCAACCTTCATGAAGTTCAACAAGGACAAGTGCAATGTCCTGAACCTGGGTCAGGGGAACCCCAAGCACAAATACAGGCTCAGCGGAGAAAAGATTGAGCAGCTCTGAAGAGAAGGACTTGGGGGTGCTGGTGGACAAGAAGCTCAACATGACCAGGCAATGTGTGCTCACAGCAGAGAAGGCTGACTGTGTCCTTGACTGCATCAAGAGAAACATGGCCAGCAGGTCGAGGGAGGAATAGATTCTCCCCTTCTACCACTCTCTCATGAAACCCCAGTTGGACCACTGCATCCAGTTCTGGGGCCCCAACATAAGAAGGACATGGACCTGCTGGAGTGAGTCTAGAGGAGAGCCACAAGGACAATCCTAGGGCCAGAGCACCTCTTCTACAAGGACAGGCTGAGAGAGTTGGGGCTGTTCAGCCTCGAGGAAAGAAGACTCTGGGGAGACTTTATAGTGGCCTTCCAGTACCTGAAGGGGCTACAGGAAGGCTGGAGAGGGACTTTTTTTCAAGGACTGTTAGTGATAGAACAAGGGGAAATGGCTTTAAACTGGAAGAGGGATGATTGAGATGGGATCTGAAGAAGAAATTCTTTAATGTGAGGTTGGTGAGACACTGGAACAGGTTGCCCAGAGAAGTTGTGGCTGCTCCTCCCTGGAAGTGTTCAAGACCAGGCTGGATGAGGTTTTGAGCAACCTGGTCTAGTGGAAGATGTCCCTGCTGATGGCAGGAGGGGTTGGAATTAGATGATCTTCAAGGTCCCTTCTGACTCATACTGTTCTATGATTCTGTGAGTTACCTGTGGAAAAGAGAAATCCAAGAGAATACCTTAGGGAAGTCAATGGAAATTAGTCTTCTTAAAGATAATTTTGAGGATCAAAGTGAGAGACACTAAAAAACAAATCTGTCCTTATTGAAAAAAAAAAAAAAAAAAAAAAAAAAAAAAAAAAAAAAAAAAGGAAACA
>NW_010333875.1:3644-15187 GCF_000700745.2 Antrostomus carolinensis
AATCCACCTCAAAACCTCACTCAAGGGGTACCTTCTGCCAGCAAGAAACAAAATATGTGTTTTCTTTATCTTTCTTGAAGGCTCTTCCTTCTCATAACAGTGTCAATGAATTTTCCTTTGCTGGGTTAGCTTTATTATCTTAAAACACCCTTCTATCGGAAAATATTACAGATATTTTCCAGGTGAAGAAATTTTACCAAGGCTATAAAGATGAGATTTTTCACAGAAATTGTTTAAGTATTCTATTTGTATGGGAACAAAGAATCCGGTGATTTTGTTTTATCCTGATATTTACAGAATCACAGAGTGTTAGGGATTGGAAGGGACCTCGAAAGATCATCTAGTCCAATCCCCTTGCCGGAGCAGGAACCTAAATGACATCACACAGGAAGTCGTCCAGGCGGGTCTTGAATGTCTCCAGAGAAGGAGACTCCACAACTTCCCTGGGCAGCCTGTTCCAGTGCTCTGTTTAATTTGAATATGTTTCATTCTGTCTAGGAGAAGGTGGAAACAACTCTTTGGCTTGTTACAATTTGGAGGAAAACAGAATATTTCCCCTAAATAAAGTGCAAATAAAATGCAGAAACACTGAATAGAATATTTAGTATGTACAGATATAAAAATGTATAAATATACATAAATACAAATATGTATAAGTATAGTTATATAAATATAAAAGTAATTTGCTTGAACTTTGAAATAAGAACATGGAAGGTGAAATAGGTTTTTATGATTTGAAATGGTTTAAGTTTTGAAGATTTTAATTTGTATATCAAAAATAATTTTAGAAAAGGAAACAATAGCATTACCATATTAACAATAAATTAACCAACTTCCCTAAATTCTCTTTGTCTAATAGATGAGGATAAGACTCTCATTGGCTTTGGCTGACTCTGGATTAAGGCTGTAGCAAGAAAGATTACTCTCACAATGTCCTATTCAAGTAAACAATGTAAGCAAGATGTTCTGTGTAGATTGGAGCATATGCTTTAAGTTAAAGACGTGTTGAAATGTTGTCCTGAACAGGGATATTTCCCTAAAGTAAGGCTGTAGGCTAGCTGCCCAGCTTACGATATAATATGAAGAGCAATACTAAAGACATGCAGAGGAAAAGTATAAGCAAGAACAGGCTGGGGAATGCAAACATACAGGGCTGGAGAGGTATCATTGTTTGGAACAAAAGATAGAAACAATTTGGAACAAAACTCTTGAAATAAATTTGGAAATAAAGTGTAATATTACCATAGAGTCATATTGTCAGCAGCAAGAGTCCTAGAGAAAAAAAAAAAAAAAAAAAAAAAAAAAAAAAAAAAAAGAGAGAGAGAGAGAAAATAACTGACTGGTAATATTTTAAAGGGTAACCAATGCTCACTAGCAGCTGCAGTAAGACATTAAGTAATAGAGCACAGTAATGTTAACAGCTCTCTTGGTAAGAGTGGTAAATGAAATAAACCTCAGCATTCAGTGTATCATTAATCTATAGTGAATAATGGCACTGGTAGTGTAAGGAGATTAAAAAGGGCATTGTAAACATTTGTGGCTGTATAATATACAAATTAAAAATGTGTGAACGCTTGCAGCTGCATAATCTACAAATTAAAAAGTGTAATAGCATAGCATTAATTACTGGCTGATCAATTTGCCCATAATTGCTGGCATGTAGATGAACAATTACAGGTCCGAAATGTTATTTGAGAAAGAGACATTGACCTTGGAACCATAAGAAATTATAATATGTTATAAGGTAATACAGTCTTGTGTCAAAATCCTCTATCAGTATTTGCTGTTGCAGGCTAGTTTGCTTGGCAACCTTAATCATACTTTTTCCTGTATGTTATTGTACCTGAAGCAGAGTATTTTATGTCTGAATTACATAAAAATCTGGCTGCAGAGTATTTCCTGTAATCATCATATATAGATGCTTATATGCATGTAACTCAGTAGATATGTAAGCAGGATCACAGCTTATTACATGAGGGGGCATGATATCACAGCCAACTAGTAAGGCTGCTGAGCGTTTTTCCATTACCTCAGCCCACTTCTGTTTGCTAATATGTTTGCCAAATGTCAATGGCTTAGTCTGTTTGGTACAGATTTCTGGGTTGCTATGTTTCCTTCAAAATGTCAGCCAGAACCCTGCAAATATTTCTGAAAATAAAGCAAGAAAAACTACAAGAGAGAAGAAACCTTGGGGCTAAGGGCAGAAGGAGGGAGATTTGTGTAAAAAACTTGGGTGAGAGACTGGAGGTATGGCTAACCTAAAACCAAGGATCAAAGATGGGAAGCAGTGAAAGAAGACTAGTCTTGCAAAGGGAGAGAAGGAGATAATTAAATCTTTTCATGTGTAGTTATATCATCCTTAATTACATACTGCTTTTCTACTAGAGGCAAATACCACAGTAGTTTGTAGATGGATATGATTGCATAATTAAGAGCAGACAAATCTAACATTTCCTTGCTTGTGTTGCAACAGTAATAACTTTTCTAACATAACACATAAATTTTTATTTACAACATTTAGACCTTGATTCTGCACATTACACCCAGTTACCAATTACTTGAATAATTCCACTCTTTTTAATGTAACTTTTATATACTTAAAATCAATCCTGTGTTGGTCCTCATCTCAGCCCAGAGAGATCCATAATTCTGTTCACTTGCCACAATATTAACTTCCTTTACCTTCCTGTATGCAGTCTTTTTTGATTATACAATTCACCTCCTATCTACATACGTTCAGTATTAGTTTTTTGTCATGTCATCTTGTAATATTTCAGAGTTTGTGCAACAAAAGAACATCAACTAGTTATTGTCAATATCAGAGCACATTTGTAAAGCTATTTCTCTCAGAAGAAAGTTTAGTACTAGGTTCAGTAAAATCCCTTGACTAAGAAAAAGTCTCCTAGCAACCGAAAGCACGTGACCCCAATGCTCTGCTCTCTGGACTGGCTCTCCAAAGAATACAAAATCAAATTCAAGGTCTTAGTCCTGATAGTCACAGCTCTCCATGGGACCTGCACAGGTTATCTGAGAAATTACTTCTTCCTGTGCTGCACTGACTGTCCGTAACAGGAAACGATAATTCCAACCCTAGGAGTAAGACTTGAAAGTCCTGAAGGTATCTGTGCACAGAGTCCCACAACTCATCAGCGAGGCCAAGAAATGCAACTTCTCCAGCAAAAGTGTGAAGGAAGAAAAGCAAAAAAACCCTCAGATTCACTTACTTGATTTAGTTTTGTTCTCTTCTCTTTGGCAGGGGTAATCTTTAAAGTGTCTGAGACACTGGAGCGAGGCAGTAACTTTGAGAGTTTCATGTTTTGTGTACATTTTTCACTAATGTTTTGTACTTCTTTAAATAAAGTTACTCTTTGTTAACCGACCACACATAAAACACCTGTTTTAGAAATAATTTAAAGCCTGAAATTCACAGAGGAGACAAACATTCACTGGAAAATCCAGCTAGTCCTCATCAGGAGGTAGGAAGATTTTTGCTTTTCCCTGCTGCAATGCCATGGCATGTTGATCAGCTGGTTTATCTCATTTGCTTGTGTATGTTCTCCATGTGCTCCTGATGTGCTGGAAGGTGACGCCATGAACCCCAGGGAAGCACATGTAGAAATTCTGTTTCTGGGCCATGAGGGGTGATGTGTTCTCTAAGCACAAGCTTTCCAGGACAATCTCTTCTTTGTGGCATCTTTGGAAGAGTTAGTGATGGGCAAGCATGGGTGCATGAGTATGAGTAGTCTCAGAGTGAATGCCAGCTGGGACAGAGTGTTATCTGACAAATTTATCACCATGTAGTTATAATTATACAACATACATTTTCTAGTTTCTATCTCTTTTCTTTGGTGCTATGCACACCCTTAACTCTCTTCAGCAGTCCTTATGCTGATGGATTTGTCTGTGGCAGATAACAGCAAGTTGCTAACAACTGAACTCTTCCTTCCAAAGGAAGAATATAAGGCTGATGGTGATAGATTCCTCTGCAATCTTGGATATCATTGAGATTTTTTTTATATATTTCCTATATATGTTTTGCACCTTGCATTGGCCTGCAATTCCATCTTATATCCAAATTCTTTATATATTGTGCATTTTATGTATGTGAGATACTGTTTCTTCTCTTTGTTCTTCTGAGATCTGATTTGACATACAGCCGTGTGTCCTAGGTGGAAAAATTTTCTTCTCTAGGAAAAGAAAAAGACAATAGAACATTTTGCACATTTTATTTATAACTTCAGTTTTAAAATTTAGGTCTTTTTTTCTGAGAAAACAGTGAAAAAAATAATATTTTTTCTACTAAAATTAATTTTTCAAAAGAAATAAAGGTTTTGGTTACTGAACAACAACTAAAAGAAATATACCCTAAAATATTTTGATTAAAATAGGTATTTTACAAAAATAGTTTTCATTGAGATGTTGTTTGTTTGTTTCTGTCAGAAGCTAGATTATCTATCTATCTATCTATCTATCTATTTATTTATTTATTGCTAGGTATAGTTTAATTCCCTTGTTCTTTGCTGCTTTTACAGAAATAATTTTATGATGGCAGTTTTAGTAATACAGACTGGATGAAACCTGAATTTGCAAGTTGAAACACAGAGTAATAATCAACCTAGGGTTATTTGTGAATGTCACAAAAACTAGAAGTCAAAGGAGACAAAATATAAAATGTAATCCAAAACTTTTAAACACTGGTTGTGACTTTTAAATGATTCAGATTCTGGACATTCAGTTTGATATACCTTGTAAAACCACATATTTGTGTAATACAAAAGGTCCAACCACTGAAAAGTTGTACTTTCTGGCCCCAAAGGTACATCAAATTATGTTATGTTGTATAGATGGTTAACTTTTAAGATGCAAAGGTCCAAGTCAGCTTGAGATATATATATATATAGTGCTATGTAAAAAGAGCTGAAGAGAAGCTGAAACTTTGAAGAAACACAACAAACTGCTTTTTCAAAAACTCCTGGCCTCATATTTTGTATGATAAGGAATTACAACTGATACATTGGCAATTAGGCTTGAATGGTGGCTTTCTTTTTTGGATGTTACAATAGGTATAAGAAAGGGGTTTTGACAACAGAAAGCTTGGTAGAAAGGAAAAGTTCAGCTATGCCATCAAAGACAGCACTTTCACTTCTACCAAAACCTCCCTATGATGTCCCTGAGCAGGGCACCCTGAATTGTGTTTGATAGGGGAGAAGAAATTTGAAGAGAAGAGAGTCCATTGGTCAAAATCATCAAGAAAGTCCATATGGAGCAGGTCAGCTAGAAGATGTTGCTTGTTATTCAGTAACCAGTTGCTTTTACAGCTCCCTTTAGACGTGAGTAGATTGATCCTCTGCTTAAGTAGTGGAAAGAATTGTGGAAAAAAGGATGTTTGGCTTCTCAGTGTAAGGCAAGACTTCTCTTTCACAGCATTTGTTCATCCTGCTATGAGAATGAAGAGAAAATAAAACAAACAAGACCAGATGCAGATCTTTACTTATCCTATGCAATCATTGTGACAGGCAGTTTATACAGTTGTAAGGAATGTTTCTTTCTGAAATTTAACAATTGTTTCCATTACACTGATGTCTATTGAACTGTGTTTGTATTATTGCATTGTGGAATGGTTATTCTGTTTTATACATTGGTAGCTTTTAGATGGATTGAAACTTTATATAAATTCTCTTCTTTTACAATCTAGGGATGAAGGAGAGAAGGAAGAGGGAATAGCAGTGTCATTGAGGTGTTTTATAACCTTCAGGGGAACAAATAAAAAATTATTTAGGCTCCAATATTGGTCACAAAATATATGTGCAGACTTTAAAATAAAAACACAAATAAACAGAGATTCCAAAATAGAAATAATCAGTTCTTTCTTTACTGGTCTTTCTTTTCAGTGCATCCTTTGAAATAAGTGATAACAGATGGGTCCTAAAACTGTGAGAACTGTTCTTTTGGTCATGCAGGCTCAGCTAGGTTGTGACATTGTCCTTCAGCTGTGACACCTTGGAGGAGAAGGTGTTGGGGAAAGTTGTGAAGTCAGGAGGACTTCAGAGCTGCCTAGAGAGGATAGCATTACATGATGCTTCACCAACTCTTCAGATAGAGAGATACAACAGCTGGATGTATCCAAAGAACAAGTCACCAGACCAGAAGGGATATTGCAATTACACCTCTCTGGTTGGTGGTATGGTTCACCTGGAAAAATACTTAGTCCATCAAAATCTTAAAGGATTATTTCTACAGAAGGGCTTTTGAGGGCAAAATGACAGTGTGACTATGACACTTACCTCTATAAACTTGCCAGCACTGACTGCAGGAGAGCATATGTGGCATAGAAATGGTGCTGAGACCTAGCAGGTCAGTCTTTGGTTGTTTAGCAGCCACAAAATATCTAAATGTAGAACAAGTATCCAAGTTTTTAAATAAGATGTTAGTATAAGGCACTGCTTTACAAAGGATATCAGCCTTGCATCTTTTTCCTAATCTAATATACCACATATTACATTCATTCTTCCTTTACTTTGGATCAGAATTGAACCTTTGGGATTTTATCAGTCTTTAAGCTATTGGTATCCAGAGGCAGAACTGAATTTACAAAATATTTGTAACACCTGACTTCAACTGCTAAAACAAAGTTATTTTAAAAATATGGTCCTCAGACTGTATAAGCTTATATCAATTGTTTGGGTTTTGTTTTGTTTTTTTTTTTCTTTTTTTTTTCCCCTCTTCCCCGTGAAGCATGGCTTAGGAGTCACAGCTGGCACATTAGAAAAAAGAAATATAGTAAAATGAATAAAATATACTCTCATTCACAATTTCCTAGAGGCTCCTTGGTTGTTAATTGAAACTTTTGTCTACTTTATTGAACAATAAAAGTGACAGAAACTACTCTCAGGTGTCCTTCAGTATTAAAAAGAGGATAAAGGGTTCCTAGCAAAGGTGACAGAAATTAATGTGGTGAGCCCAGCTATCAAACATTTTGATATGTGAATTGCCTGATATTTCTATAATGCCTTCTTATGATTGGAAATGTTATCGCTTCTATTGAATCAATAGAAAATGTTAAAGCTCCATGGAACCCCAATTACAAAATAAAGCTAGAAGGTTAACATCTGGGACCAGCAGAGATAGAAACAATTTCTATTGTCATACCTTTCTGACAAGTAAATGTCAGAAACATAACACCTTCCACCAGGCTCAGTACAGAGCACATGTAAAAGAGTGATTGCAAGGCAGTCTCAAGTCAAATCACCTGTCATCTCAGCTTTGACATGGAATTACTTTTGTTTTATGCATCTATTAACCTTGAACTATCAGCATTTGTTTTAATGTTCTGGTGTGAAGTGACCTAAATGTACTTCTTTAATTCACTTACTGCTGTAGCTAAAAGGGGGAAAGAACAGTGCAGGGGGGAAACAAACCTGTAAGAGGGGGTGGGTGAAGTTGGTTGTGGCTTCTGTGGCATGCCTGTGAGTACAGCAGCCCATTTCCCACCTCCCATCTGAGGGCAGAAATCTCGTGGACTCACCTGGCTGAAAAGGTGGAAGAACTGAGGGACATCGTACAACACTTCTGACCTACAGTGTGGTGCCATACATTCCACTTTTTTTTCTCAAACTAGGGCTTGAAGGGAGGAAGAATGAAGACCAGAGGATGTAAAACCCTCTAGCTGCAGTAAAACAACAGGAGCTTCTCAATGTTCCCAGGTGTGACAATGGCTGCAACATCACATTGCTATGAAAAACATTATGTCTGAAAACAGCATGTCTGATCAAGGTTCTAGGGTCAGATAACAATATAGAGATGTCAGTGATGTTCTCCAACCAGTAGAGACCACAACAGTAAAATGCTAGCTCTATATTAGAATATGAGACTTTCAAAGGTTATGCTGGAAGAGCTTTTTAGAGAGATTTTCCTCAATTTCCATCACCATAAGACAAATCAAAATACAACTTTAAAAGAACAAATATTATTAAAACCAAACATTCCAGAGTAAAAAGAAAGCTTTTTAATCTGTAAATTTTGCACTACATCTCCCAACTCAATCTCCCTGCAGTGCAGAGAAAGAAAGGTGTGCCTGAACCACCAACTGAATAAATTATGACCAGATTTCTCAGGTGATTGAGACCATTTATTTCTTAAGGAAATCATTTGAAGACAACCACTGGAAGCTGACTGCCTACAAAAATCCTTCCTGTTGGAAGATTCAGCCTTCTGATCCTAAACATCATCTGTGCATATTGCAAATTCTAGGCATGTTTAGGTTATACTTAGAGACCCAGTGCTTGGGCATCTTACAGACTTTAATATGGTGATCCTCAAACCTTTCTGAAGGACAATTATTCTTAGATAAATCTGAATTCCAGAGGTTTGGTTCTTCAATGGCATTAATAAAAATAAGATACTACTGCTAGCAGTGAGGTTTGGTTATCTAGATAACATAAATTGGAAATCTAACCTAGATAGAAAGGTCCAAATCTTTGTACAGGTTAAATATATGGAGAAGAGTGTAATGGAGCTTTCTAAAGCATCAGTGTAGTGTTTAATGTTGATTCAACGCAGCCATACCTCTGGTGTCCAAGAATTTGACATTAAAATATCTTGTTATTATTTTTATTTTAAATAGCATGTTCATCCCCATTCCAAAAGACTTTTACTGCTAACCATCACCACAGACTAAGTCCATTTTCCATGACAAATCACTACTACCACTTTGAGGGACCTGTAGTGTGTCTCATATCTGTGACTTTCTGGGGTTAAAACTGCGCTTGACATAACCTCTTTTCTTTCTTGTCTTTGTTTTCTCTAAAGGAAAAAAAAAATACGGTTTGGACACCATCCTTCTAATCAGTAGGTGACATGAATGAATGTAAATGTGGACCTGAGACATAATTCAGATTCCTAATTATCTAATAACATTTTAGGCAAATAATATTGCTGGTTTATTTTCATTATTTCAGGGTTATCTTAATTAATTCAATAAATTTGTGCAAATATTTAAGGAATCATAAACAATATTTGGTCAAAAAAACCCATAGAAATATGTAAACCTGCTATAGCTTGACACCCTTATTTACTTGTAATTACTTGTTAAGGCTTCAGAACTCAGTCTTCCTCCAGTGGTTAATTTTTACGTAGATTGATTTGTCTTCTGAAGAGATAATCAAGGAGCATATATATTCCTGTATTTAAAGTACATGTCTTTTGGGGAACCCCATCATTATGGCCTACAGGGAGTGGAAAACTCACTTATTCTGGGGTAATATATCCTCTAATATTGACCATACTTAAAAATCCAGCATATTGATGCATTGGTCTCTCTTCACTCCCATTGAGCTATTCTAGCATATACACAGTGTAAAAGAATGAAGAATCAGACCATTAATATAGTCGCAGTTGTAATTACATTTTTTATTCATACAGTGCTCAAAAATGTGAAGTTAACAGCTTGTTATGTGGGTGTACATTAATAAGCACAATGGGGGTTCATAATAGAGCTTCGAGGTGCTAATGCAGTATGAATTCATGAATTAATAATTGCCATTAATTAAAAACACAGCAAATACTAACCAGCAATGACTGTCAAAGAAAATTCTCAGCAGTCTCTCTGGTATACCTCACTTGTGGCTATTTCTAAGGCTTTTGTATACTCTGAGGGGAATAAAGGTTAGCTTAGGGAGAAGGAAGAGGTGAGGTGTTGAAAAGCAGTCCCCTCAGAAGAGAATGAGTTATTGAAATGGGACAGAAGTAGAAGCAAATATAGGAAAACAAAGTCACTGTGAAAACTCCAACAGGGAAAAAGCCCAGATGGCCTATGGAAATGATAAAATTAAGTCTTAAATTGATGGTGATACTAAACTTGGGACTTGATTATCCTGACAGATGTGCATGTGGCTCCCATTGACTTCAATAGGAGGTGTGCGTGTGTCGCTGATGGGGAAACCAGATTTTGGAACCACTGAACTGTGTTTAGAGAAGGAGAGTGAATATGAGGAATGAAAATCTCTAGGTAAAAATGACGACTTCTACTCTATTCAATATCCCATGGCTGAAAAACATTGAGTAAAATTATTTCACTAAGGAAAAAACAAAACAAAACAAAACAAAACAGGGTGTTTGTGGGGGTTTTGTTGTTGTTGTTTTTTTAATTTAAAGCAGACAAAGTCTGTTAGCTGGTGAAAAGCTATAGAAATACCATAGAGAATCAGTTCCCTCCTCCACATTCCCATTCTCCTCCTCCTACAAACTGTTGCCAATGCCCAGATAAGTTTGATTCAGTTACACAGATGCAAGCATGGAGTAACTCTATAAACCATAGTGGTTTCACACCAGTTTGCATCAGCTTTATTGAGATGCAGATCCAGCTTGAGGGGTGTAAAGAAATATGAGCTAATAATCTAAAATGACTAAAAAGGGTCTTGTCTGAAAACATGAACAATAATTCTATGATTGAAAGGATGTGAACATTATAGCAACTTTAAGGGCTATTAAGTCAGTTCCTATGTGAATCTGTAGTGTGGATTGTATAAGCATTTGGAATGTGTTGATGATAAAGGGATTCATAAAAGTTGTTATGCTGATTTTATGTTGATGGATGTTAGAATATAAGGTGAATTATTAACCACAGGAAAGTGAGACTAATGTTTAAGTGCTGTGATATATGTGTAATTGAAAGCAATTTCTTCTATAGAACAAGGAGATTGTGGGCATAAGTGAAATAAACTTTGAATAAAATAGAGGTGAAGTGGAATCTGTTGGGTGTTCAGAGCCAGGAAACAAAGGGAAAATAAACTTGCCTGAAAAATAAATATTACTACTAGAAATAAATAAGTTACATTTATATGGAAATGTCTATTCAGAAAAAGCCCAAAGCAAGTTACCCACTTGCTAAAGCATTTATAAATAATGCTATATATATAGAAATGCATATACAATACCTTTTTTCTAGGGATCATACACCTTTCTTAAGGAGCTGTTTTCAGTCATATAGCATTCCAATAAAAACAATACAAAGATTATTTACACCTGAAAAGGGCAAAACTGAAGAAGTCCAAGGTTAATCAACTTTGACTTGATTCTACTGGAGCCAAGAGCACAACTTTGGTAAAGAGTCGGGTAAGTACAGTCTGATATGGGCTGTTTCTTTGAAACCAATGGAAATACTGGTATTTATTCTTGTTCCTAAAAGACTCACAAGTTGCCACTAAATGATGTGCCTGAGGTAGCACCATGAGTCAACAGTAATCACCAGAAGAAGACACAAGAGCTCTGTTTGTCAGTCTTCTAAATGTCTATGGAAGATTATGCACCTGATTTTCTGTTCCCTCACAGTCATTATCCTGACTGGTAACACCAAGGATTTGTACCTTAAGGAAAGCCAGGTTACTGGCATACAGTTCTTTGAGGTTATAATAATGGGAATGCTGAAGATATTTGAGTTACAACTTGTATGTGTTATTGACTGACTGACAACCAAGGCTGTATTAGTTATGAAGCAAAAGAGTATTTCAGTCTCCTGATGAGCAGCTCTAGATTTTTAGTCCTGC
>NW_010333875.1:15204-22735 GCF_000700745.2 Antrostomus carolinensis
TCAGTAAGAGTTTGAAATGACTGGCATAAACATGTCTCATGAGCACTGTAACCATCATGAAGTAATGTGGGTAAATACTTTGCATAGTATCATGTGTTCTGAACCAAAATGCATGGGGATAGTTTAAATTCCAAATCTCTATGAAATCTGCAGACCCTAAACAAGAAATGAATGGAGTTACACTGATTTACCTAAAATCTGCACATATAATTTTAATATTAATGTATTTTTACTGAAGATGAAATGTCCTTGAATTATTATACTCATTGTGTGCTACTGTTTAGCATGGGTGATTTTACTAAAATTTAAGATCCAAATGATATGCTTGTACTTAATCCTAGCATAGAAAACTAGTTTCTGTTAGAACACATATCAAGAAAATATGGGGAAAAATAGCCCAAATAAACCATTAGTTTGATGTAATACAGCAGAGGAAAAAACCTTGAAAGGTAGGTCATTAAAAAAATATAAATCTTATTTAAGTGATTCGGTAATAAAGTGAGTGACCTCTTCATTCCACTTAGAAAAAACTCTTAATGCTAGTGCATGGTTTTAACAGTTATTTGAAACAAAATTGTCCAAGAAGCATGAAAACATTTATAATAGATTAAAGTGGTGGCTTAGTGGAAGGACCAGTCAGACAGTAAGCATTTCACCTCCATTCTTCTAGCTCCTGTTCATAGTCAGTCAGTACAAGCTGGAAATCTAGCTACTGGAATTTTTCTAGAAGCTAAGTTTTCATTTTTAATTTTTATCCATACCAATATTCTTGTATTTTTTTCAACTGTTATGAATAAAAGGTTTTATTGTTGGTTTTTGTTCTTGCTTTCCCCTCTGGTTTCTTTCCCTTCTTCTCTACATGAGAAAATGGAAAAACGAACAAACAAACAAACAAAAAGCAAGCGCCTCAGAGCCATTTGTCCATTTGTGGAGTAATTACTGGAGGTAACTAAAAATCAGAAAATGGCTGTGTCCACACACTAAGGGAAAGGTATAATGTCAAAGAAGATCTCAGAATAAAAATACAGCTGGTACACAAAGAATTCTTCCCCAAGGCTTCCTCCTGACTAGGCCTGCTACTTATCAAGGAAAAAGAAGAGATGGGACACAGCAGAAGTTTGTTTTTCCAACTCCAGTTTTGTTCACAGCATGGCACAAGACTTGATGTGTTGTCTACAAGTGACCCTGGGTTGACACCTGGCACCCCTTAGACAAATACCCCAAAACAAAACAGACAAAAGCATAACTCCAGACATGGATCCCCCTACTTTCCCCTTACTGAGCACGCGCTTCAGGTTTTGGTAACTTCTACCTTAAAAGAGGAATGGCAATGTCTTTTGCCAATCACTGCAAAGGTATGACTAGAACTACTCAAGCTCCACATTGCAGGTAATAAATAAATAAATAAATAAATAAATAAATAAATAAATAAATAAATAAATATGTCCAAAGAAAGGGGGAAATGAGGGAAGATACCATCAGAAATCAGGGAAGATATCATCACAGTCAAGGAAAATATCATCAGGGACAGGGAAGACATCATCGTGGACCAGTCAGGGACAACACCATCGCAGACCTCTGACCCCTGGGACCAGCCAATGGGCTGAACCTCTCTTCCCCGTCATTGGGATGCCTTTGGGTAAGACTTAGACTTAGCTGAGGATCTTCCTCAGAAACTCAGAAAATCTCTAGAGAGTTATTTTACCAACTTGGTGCTTTTTAGTAACAAGGTGACAACCTTTTGGCAATTAATAGCTTTTTAATGATTTGTAACTTTAGAAGAAGCATCTATTTCTGCAGACAGTAGTTTATCACCAGCAGTCCATATGAATCTGTATTAATCCTCTTGCTTTATTAAAGTGCTTTTATTTGCTTACAGACGTGCTGCACTATTTCTTACTGGGCTATTGCTTGATGAGGTTGTGACTGACCGATGGGTGCGGGACACTATTGAGTGAATCTGGCACTGGTGTGTCCAGGCTTGTAGTGTCGCTTTGAACTGTGTCTGTCTGTAACCAGCCACACCAACCTCATGCCCGATGGGATGCCGCTAAGTTCTGCAGGTTTAGCCATGTTAGTCCATAAATTGTGGGTATGGGAGTGCAGAGCACTATTGAGTGAATCTACTGTTCTTGGACCCGTAGTGCTGAATTGGGCATCATTTAGAATCTAAGCCTAGCTGCCCCCAGCTCCTCTAATATCTGGGGTGAGTTGGAATGCAAAGGGGTTTATTTCCTGCTAAATTGCTTTACCATCTGAAAAGGATGCAAATGCAACATCATTGATGTTTGTATTAGAACCTCTGGGCTTTTTCATACTTCACTGAGATCTGTTAACAATTTCTGCCTTTTTTACATACACTTTTTTTTTTTTTTTTTCCCCATTAATTATTTTAACAACGAAATAAAGTCTACTACACTGTGCATTTCTGTGTACTGGTTAGACATTGGTGAGTTGGATAAACCTTTTATACAGTGACACTAGTCAGTGTTCAAACTCCAGTTTCTAACATAGCGTTCATTTATCATTGGAATTTAAGTCTAAATAGATCAGTTCTCCTGTTAGAGTTACCAGTGGGTTCAGAAGGCACTGAGTGGGGCATTGAGAGACACCCCATATCACACTATCCACGTCTCCATAGGAAATCAGGCTGTTAAGAGCATAAGTCATTCCATGACCTGCAAAACTAGTGAATCCTGGTTTCCCATAAATGTTCCTCTTATGATCTGCTGACTTTGGCATATTCAGACACCAATAAAAACATCTTTCACTAATTCACACTTTCTTTGTGGATTCTCTGGTAGTAAGGCTCATATACTGCAGCTTTACTTTTGCTAAGGCACTTTTCACAGGTCTGTATTTTTATATGTCTGCCTACTTTCATGAAACTTGTAGGGAATCAGCTACCTTCTGAACAGTCTTTTTCTACATTTGTCTGAATTTTATCAAAGATCCAGTATTCAACAGAGAAGAGACATTTCCACATGCCTTTTTAAAAAAATCAAAATATTGAATAAAAAAATAAAATCAATGGAATTGTTCATTATCTGGATTTTCACTGGTATCTGAAATGGTTCCACATTCTTTGAAACTGTATGTTTTGTCTGTTTTGTTTTGAACAGCTCTGGATATTGGTCACATTTCAGAGATGAGGAACTAAGGCATAAACTGTTCAGAGCTTCCACAAGATAACCCAGGAAGGACATATGAAACAGTCCATTCCTGTGCAGCCCATGAGTGCCATTGACTGAATTCTATAGAGAAAATTATTATGAGACATGGATGATCTCTCTTGCAACCCTGCTACCTTTTGTTCCCTCTGACAGACCTCATCCTCTGCCTGGGCACTAGTACTGTTCAATGGAGATTCCTAGTGTGGTGAGCAAATCTAATTTGCCAACATAATTACTTCTGCTTATGGCAGTTGCATTTTGGTATCTAAAAGGAAATTAGTAATTCTGTGGTAGTTGAGCATTGTGTTCCTGAAAATTAAGTGTTTTGTTGCTGTTCAGTTATTCAGGCATTCTTTTAAATGTTTCCTTTTTTATTTTACAGGGACAAAATTTAATAACCATTGTGGAAGCAGAGTTCTCTCTTTCTCTCACAAATAGAAATGGACTTTGTTTTCTCTCCTTCCTTGTATGAGCACTTATTATGCCGGGCTTAAATTGCTGCAGCAGTCATGTCTGAAAGTTATTAGATACAATAGGGGAACCAGGGTTCCATACACATTATAATGCTCATGTCCTGGAAGCCTGAGTTGGAACTCACTTGCATAAAAGCTACCATGAACCATAGATTAAAATCTGTGAAGGGTCCATATAATGAGTACAGAAATAGTTTTGATCCCATTCTACAAACAGCCCTCCTCCTCAAAAAAACCCAAAACAAAACAAAAAACCCCAACCAAACACAAAAAAACCCAACCCAAAACAAACAACAACAACAACAACAACAAAACAAACAAACAAAAAAGAAACCCCACAAAAAACCAACCAACCAACCAAACAAAAAAACCACACACCTACAAACCAACAACAAACAACAAAAACCAATTTGCAGACCTTGGGTGAAATGACCGATGCCTCAAGAAATGGTGTGGAAAATAGAAACGTTCTCTATTTATAGTCAGCTCAAGGCAAGTTAGTTTTGGGAGACTTCAACATGAGTCTTTTTTCTTCCCTGATATAGAACATGACACACTGCAGAATTTTCTTCTATCCCACATTCCTCTTTTTTTTTTTTTTTTTTTTTTTTAAATAAAATGAATGCTATTTAATGCTTCTTTACATACAGCTAAATGCAGAATTTCAGTGTGTATTTTAAAAAAAGTCCATCCAGGTCGAGTAAATAGATATGGGACATGGGACCATAATGGAGGTTTATGGCAATTAGGCACCCTATTCTTATTCCCCTCTCTGGTAAAAATATAGGTTGGTTGAAATGAGGCTACGATGATATGTATGGAATTCCTGGAATCCCTTTAAAGGAAACCTCAAACTCACTGCTACTTATAAAAAGAGAAATAATATTAGGAACAAGTCATTTAGTGTGCTGAAATACTCTGGGATTTGGTGTATCTATTTCCTTACAGGAAGGTTCTGTCAATTCAGAAGCTGATTGCACTCATTCCCCCTTTCATTGCTTCTTTGGTAGCCGGTCTTTACACTCATCTTTCTTCTACACTGTGAAATTAGGTTGACACAATGCAAAAAAGGTTTGGGTTTTGGGTTGTTGGTTTTTTTGGTTTTGGGGGTTTTTGTGTGTGTGTGTTTTTTGTTTGTTTTTTTTCTTTTAACTTAAAAAGTAGTTTTATTTTAAAACTTATTATTTTTCACAGTGTGAATTGAAATTATTGGTTTTTAAAAGCTAGTCAAGTCTGACCTACCTGAAAACAAAGATTCTTTTCATCAGAGTATATATTCCACTTACAACACCTAGCTAGGTTATTTTGGTTGTTTTAAATGTGTGTTTTATTTTATATTGTTTTATTTTGTTTTCTGAGTAGGAATACTACTTGTTGCCACTCTTGCTATGCTATTAATTACAAACACAGGCAGGAGGGTTGGAGATAAAAAATCCTTCTAGACACCAGTATTTCCAATGATGGATGGAGCTATCTAGACAACAGGGAGTTCAGCTGCCCCAGGAGTCAGTCGGCAATGAGAAAGGTGGAGGCAAACAGTGGAGATGAGAAGAAGAGGAGTTAAATCTCATTCCTTGTCTCTGAACCTGTGCCAACCACAATTTCAACACTGGGCCTTACAGGTGTGTTCCGAGAAAGACTCAGATAAATTATTTTACAAATATGATTGACATTTGGCCTTGAACTATCTCTCTTAAATTTAAGGCGCAGAAGCCCTTAAAATCAGTGGAGAACTGTAGTGTTTAAAGTAAACCTAGTAAGCACGGTCTTGAGTTTCTGCTCATCTGAAATCAGTAGTCAAAATCTCACCATAGAAACTGTAATAATAACGGTAATAATTACACAAATTAAAAACTGAACAGAAGGCCAACCCTGAAGACCAATCCTGATTAATTCAATATCAAATCTTACTCTTCAATATACTTACATTTGTAAATAAAAAATCAGTCTTGAACTAAAAAATAGCACTCCTGCTGTGGGTATCAATAATTTCTTATTGAAATTCCCCAAAACTGGAAAATTCCTTGAAGCTTTCACTGTCTTCGTAGAGCTCAGATGGATTCAGATAGTAAAATAAATAAATAAATAAATAAAATTGGGAAATTCACAACCTGCTCTATGGCCTGCTCTAGGTCCAGACAAGGGACTAACTTGTGGCAAGGTGGTCAACTTTGACACATCTTTCCCATTAACTGGTTTCTGTGGTGTAAGCCAGGTGTTCCGGAGAACAAAGGAGAGGCTCTACTGGGAAGGTCTCAATGAACAGGTTCCAGTGAGTTCTGTAGCACTGTAAATACCCTGACAGATGGAAAATGTAACAAGAATTTAAGAAAAAGCCTGTTGTCTGCTAACATAGAGACCGCCTCTGCATGACTAGAGCTATGGGGATGGAGAGTATTTCTCATGCAATTCATTAGCATGGGCTTTAGTGTCTAAAACCAAAATCCTCAGGACTGGACTAGACACTTTATGGGATTTCCAGTTATTGAAAAGGAATCAGCATGACCAAGAAATCATTACTCTGGTCTGTCTTGGACACCTCACAGAATCGCAGAATTGCCTATGTTGGAAAAGATCTTTATCATCAAGTCCAATCACTAACCTCATACCTGTTTTAAAAGGGAATGCATAATCTCCCTCTATAAAAATAGAGGGGGTGTGTGAAGTTTACTCAGACATATCTCAGAGGGGTTATGTAGTAGCATTTGACCAACTGAACAGAACTTTAAATTTCATGAACTTTATTGACTTCATGTATATTGGCTATAATGGGAGCTTAGTCTCCCTTCAATTCAGCCATAGCTACTCCCTCAGGAAAATCTACAAGTGCCTTAATCTGTGAGCTGAATCCTAGAAAACATTTCTAGATGTTGAAACTCAAGTAAAAGTCTCCAGTCTTCCGAAAGTCTCTAACAATGCACTAAGTAAACTTTTTCTGCCATGTTGTTGTTCTCTTGTGTCTAAATGAAAAAAAAAAAAAAAAAAAAAAGTTGATCTTAATGTAGTTTTGTAGTTTCATCAGACAAGACTTCCCAAAGCTCCCTTTGAACTGATATTCAGTGGCAATTCAGTCTCAGGAGAAAAACTGTCAGGAGAAAAGTCAAGAGCTGAATAGGTCATGGCTATGACTTAAAGGATGACTTGGAGGCCATGGTTGGGGCTCTCTGGGAGACAAGACTTTGCCATTAATCTGCTTCTGCATAGAGTGCATACAATTGTTTTCAAAGCTGACAAGACTGTGGCTTTCATAAGCACTAAATTTACTCACAAAACCACAAAAGGAACCTAAGAAAACATTACAGTCACCAAGAACATCACCATAATAGATTAAGAGTGATCCTTTGTGGCCTCCAGGATGTACATTTGCTTACATTAAATGATCAGTTGTAATCTTGAGTTATAGAACCAAAACTCAAGTTGCACATAGAATTTACTTTCACCCATGCAATCATTATAGTGCACTTTGCATGGTCCTCTACACTGTGTCTATGTTTTACTTATGGGGTAGTAACCACAGTCCATCATACCTCACAAAAATCATATTTCTTTATATTAGTATTTTCATCACTGAAATGCCATGCAGACAGCACACTCACCTGGCCTCATGAGATAACTGCAAGGCATTGAATATATGTGTATGGAGGTGAAGCTCTGAACAATATCTCAGAATTGCCTAGATTAGAAAAGACCTTTAAGGCATCAAGTCCAATCATTAACCCAACTCTGACAAGTCCCTGTCTAAACCCTGTCCCTAAGCACTATGACTAGACAATTCTTAAACACCTCAAGGGATGGGGACTCCACCACTGCCCTAGGCAACCTGCTCCAATGCAACCATGCATAGAGGAAACCTTATTTCAGATATGTATAATACTGCTGCTGAAC
>NW_010333875.1:22757-28129 GCF_000700745.2 Antrostomus carolinensis
GAAGAAAGAAATAAAGACAGGTAGTTTATACTGTAGCTGGTCCTCTGAGCTTAAGGAAGCACTGTGCTTAAGGAAGAAGAAGGAACTGAGTTGTTCAGCTATCTGTCAAAGCCAAGAAGTCTCTTTAATGTCTCACTAACCTGCATGTGTTATAACAACCTTCTTCACAGACTCTTACCCTCTGCTTTTGGAAAGCTTCTCAAGGGAACAGTTCATCACCTTTGGGCTTTTGAGTGAAAGCCGAGAATGAGTCTGAAGAAAGTGAAAACTGGGCTTCTGATCTAATTTCTTCTAATGGTGGAGCAGAACCACATTGTCTGCCCCATATGGAAAAAGAATACCAGTGGTAGAGACTACTCCTCATTCTCCTAGCATCCTCAAATGCTGTGAAAATCCAGCCCCACTTGGGAATGCTCAGAAGAGCTATGGATGAAAGTAAATGCTAGCACAAATCTCAGAGGTGTATGACATACTGCTTGACAGAACTTATGCCACTTTAATTTAAATAAAATTATGCACAAAAAAGTCCTTATAATACATTGAAAATTAGTGATGTCCATTCACTACTGTTGTTAACACCACAGCGTTTACTGATGCACAGCCAAATATCCTTTCACATCAGGACATGTTACTCTGCTTTGCACAAAATTCTCCAGTGTTGTGAAATACAGGGAGTTGCTTCAGTTCTGAGATGCCTCCAGACATCTCCTGCGGGCAGCACCAAGAGCCGCACAGCCATCTCCAATGGCAAATGTGTCCGAAATTTGAGAAACAGGCTTCTGATTGATGGTGGTTATTGCTGTTTCAGATTAGCAAAACTGGCATCAATCAGTGATTTCTTACTTACAGATTATGATAAAAAGGTCTAGCTGTAGACCATTATCCACTATAAATAGACATCCTTCTGTACCATGGATAACGATGATATGTGGAGTGGCATACCAGAACTGAAACTCCTTACATACAAACCATAAGCAGCATTTATCATTCACCCATAATATTTGTGCTGTTAGAGCTATGTATATTTACCTTGTTGCAACAGGCAAATTGATGGAAGCAATGTATTTGCATGAAGATCTAGAAATAAATTATCAGTATCTGGTTACTGAGGCACAAATTTGAACTGTCAGAAATATCTGTACATATGAAAGGTGCTAGAGAAAAAAGCCAACCTAAAAACAAAAGTGTGTAAGAAAGAAGATCGTCCTCTCTGTGCCAGCAACTTGAGAAATGCCTGAGCCAGTTTTCCCCTGGGGATCAGGAAAAAATTGGTGTAGTATGTGTCCTGTGGAACAAGTACAGCCATAATGGGAGATTTTAACATAACTGCATCCTCTGAGTGATGGTTTTCCCACTGCTGACACAGCCCTGTACTCCCTTTCCCTCAGCAGCAGAAGCAACAAGTAATGTGGCTGGAGCACATCGACTCCATTTGGATCGGGCTATTTTTGGGGGGATGAGGTTACTCCTAGATTCACCCTTAGTGTAACCCTGGGAGGCATGGACTCTGACTCCTGTTCTGTTCTCCGGACTGAGTATGCAGACTCCTCAGACCTGGTCTGCGCACTATTGCAGACTGCCCTAGGCAGCTCCTGTCTGCAATGATTTGTTAGGCTTTCCATACAACATTTTTATTTATTTATTTTGTGGTAATAGTGTATCTATATTCAGGCATCAGGCCACCCAGAGCTCTGGAGGAGGCCACAGCAGTGTCCGGCTGACGTCGGCTGGCCTTGTCCGAGGTGCTCTAGTGATTGTTGCATTGGTGGGAAAAGAAAATATGACTCTCTAGCTAATAAGTCTCACTTTTTACAGCATCTGATATTTTGTATCAGTGTCATTTGAAAGGATATCGCTTTGTGAGATTGATCCAAGGCTGGCATGAAGAATATGCACTCAAATCTCTTTTAGAAAGATTTATAATATTAACCTCAGGCTATTTTTAAGTCACCGTCGATCTTTATAGAAGCAGTGCTGAGATTCATTTGTTTTCCAACTGGCAGAAAGTCTCTGTTACCTTTTGTAAGTCAGTATTGAACAATTTGGCTTTGGGTCAGACTGGTTTAATGAACTGTCTAGGGTTCAAACTTCATGCTGCCATTTGCAGATGTTCAATAGTTAGTCTGTTTTAGCAAAAGGAGTTCATTAATATTTGCAGCTAAGGAGCCTTCATATCATTGATGCGCAAGTGTCTGCTGTAAATCTTTTAAGTAGCTTAAATCTTCTTCATGTAGAGGCATAAGTTCTGATTTGCTACTTGCTTACACGTCTAGTTTCCTGTGAAATTCCTTTTTTCTTTTTTCTTCTTTTTTTTTTTTTTCCCCCCCTGGCAGTTCTGAGGACAGAATCAGAATCAGGCCTATAGGTTTTTTTATTTTCTTTTATATTTTTTTTATGGACTGTAGTACACATAAACCCATCTTAATTTTGTATAGATGTAAGTGATTCAGCTGTAAGTTTTTAAAGTCCTTATAAATTTAATAGAGACTTATATCTTCAAAAAACATTAATTCAGAGGTTATTTTAACACTTCTATAGAAAAGTTATCACACTGATAAATTTAATGGGAGTTACTTTTTTGTGACTGATTGTGATTACATTTCTTTGTAATATCCTTTGATTTTCTTTAGACTGGATCACCTGCACAGACTTAGGAACAACTTTTCTATCATGGTCACCTTAGGCCATCCAGGTATGTTGAAAGTCTTTTCAACAAGGAAAAGACGCCCTGTTTTATAGCTGGAACAGAGCAGAGTTTCCTTTAATATTGCTCTCTTTTTTTATAGCAGTTAAGGAAATAAAGCAAAGGGCTTCAGCTGTAGCAAGAGAAAACACAGGCTAAAAATAGGGGTGGAGGGGATTATTTAAACAGTAAACATAAGTAAACAGTTGGATAGATTGACCAGGGAAGTCATGGACACTCAAATACTGTAGGTTTTTCTGACCAACTGATTCAAAAAACTATTAGGAATGGTTTAGATATAGTTGATCCGGCCTTGGGATAGGAAAATGGTGTAGTGAACTCTAATGATCTTTTTTGTCCCTGGCATCTATGAGTGTACAGCTTGGGTGAACTTGTTGTAGAAATACCAATAGAATGTAATAAAGAGGAAGCAAATAAAGTTCTATTGACAATTTGGCCCCGATTCCCTTTTTAATGGGGAAAAAACAAACAAACAAAAACCACACACATATACACACACATTTCTACTTTAAGACTGATTTCACTGCAAGAATCTAGCATATGAGTCTCTATAATTTAAAAGGTCTTTTCTCTAAGTTTACTATATCTATTTCTACAGCATATATTTTTATTTCCTTTTTTATGACAATGTAAAAAACTTTAAAATAAATTATCAGTCTCTTCAAAAGGTTGTTTAGTTTTGTTTGGGTTTTTTTGTTTTGTTTTGTTTTAATAAATGAGTGTGTTCTTCAGTTGTACAGGCAATTAGTGAGTAAATAAGATCCAAAAGAATGAGTGACCAGGTTGGAATAATGTTTTAAGACATGATCTATGAAAACAAAACCCTTCTAAAGAATGTAAATTTCTGATAATATTTTCTTATTTATAAAAAGACCTTCAGCCCATTTATTTCAGAAAATTACTTTATTCTCCATAGCAGCTCTTGAAAATGTGATGTGTTTAGGTAGTGATTTCTATAACCTTAAAACAGCCTTTACTGTCTTGGAATTGCAGGCTACTCAGCACATCTTGACTACTGGCTTGCTCTTTAGACGCTCCAATGATACCACATATGCCCATTCAGCTACTTCTTGCTGAGTTTCTCTTCTTTCCTTTCTTCTTTTTTTTTTTTTTTCTTTTCTTTCCCTCTTTTTTTTTTTTGGCTGACTGCAAACACTATATAGTTTAGCTTCCCTACCAAGACTTTGAAATGACTAATTCCTGCAACATATTTCAACACATCCTTAACTGCTAATTGAAGTCTGTGCACAAGGCGGCGAATGGTACGCACCGATGGGAACCTCTCTTGCAATAATGTGCCGAATCCGCTCTTTATCTCATTCATTGCCGACGTCTCGTCTGTTGCAAGTCCAATCAATTTTTGTAGTCTTAAAAGATATGTCCTCTGTTAACTTTCTATATGCCAAAAAAACGACGATGGAAAATTAAGCATTACCTTTGCAGCAGTGAAACTTGATTGCTTCCAGAAGACTCAGGGAAAAAATGTTGTTGACATTTTTTTACTTCCAGTCTCTGCATGGCAATAAGGTATGATGGCTGATTTATCAAAGAGAGTGTTCTCATCAAGCAGGAGAGCGAGAGAGAAAGTTCACGTCGCACAAAATGAGCTGCTAATTTCTTTTCCATTTCACTGACAATATGGTATTGGAGCAGCTGTGATTAGAACAATGGATGTTCCCAAACTGTGCTCCATTTAACTCCTGCAACTCTGCAAGGTCACACAGTGGGAGAAAGAATTAAAGGCCTTTTTTTTTTTTTTTTTGGTCTATTCTGTTTTACTTTTTTTTTTTTCTTGAAGGGTGAGAAGGGGAAGGCATGGTTCATAGAGACTGAGAACTGGTAGAGTTGTCTTCTAGAAACTTTTGGATGTCTCTGTTTTCAAGTCAATCAGGAAAACTTGAAGCTGCCCATGAATAAAATTTATTAACTAAATTGAAGAATTTGGAAACCACACTGAAGCCTGCTGAAGGCAATGACATGTTGTGTCTGTATGTGTGTTTATTTACTGATTTTATCAAGATTTACATCAGGTCCCCCGTCTGACAGTTGGCAATTAAAGATTTGGGAGACTTCTAGGATTTGGGAGACAAGTTTACTCTCCAGCATAT
This sequence comes from Antrostomus carolinensis, assembly GCF_000700745.2. NCBI lineage: Eukaryota > Metazoa > Chordata > Aves > Caprimulgiformes > Caprimulgidae > Antrostomus > Antrostomus carolinensis. Next base: position 27,570 of record NW_010333875.1, read on the forward strand.
TCTGAACTGTCTTTGCTTTTGCCTCAGTTTCTCAGTTCTCAATGGAGTAATAACATTTCCCTTCTCCAGATTTTGTCGGATTTAAAAAATTAAAGATTCTCTGGTATTTGGAGGATTAATAGGGCTATGTAAGTGTTTGTGATAAAACCTTTTATAGAGCTATTCTTCTGCTACAGATAACCCAACAGACAGGTGATAAATATTTTGCCTCCCTGATTTTCCTCTGTTCACTGCAGCTTTCTATCCCTTCATGTTCAGGACTTAATTCCCTTCAATGCTGGCTTTACAACAATATTGTCTTGGCTGGAATTACACCTCTTCTACTCCGGTGGAGAAAAACAAGGAATGAAACTCCTATCCTGTCTATGCTTTGTACTTTGGAGTATTTTATTTTTTGCTCTTAGAGTTGCATTAATTCATGCCAGATAAAAAATATCTTCCAAATGATTTATCATGCACTGTCTGTATCTGTACAAAAACTGCATTCCAAAAAAACCCTTCTTAGCAATTAACAATGGACAGTGGAGCTTCTACAGTCATTATGCTGTAGTACAATCTAG
>NW_010333875.1:28164-41981 GCF_000700745.2 Antrostomus carolinensis
TTTTCATAAGTTTTGATGGATTCCTCAAGTACTTTCTGATCTGCATCATGTAACCTTGGATCTCAATTACCTTTGGTTTGGGGCTGTTTGGTTCTAGGGATGCAGAGACATTGATCTATCATTCTCCAGAACACCTTCTACATGAGCATTGTCTGCAATTCTGAAAAGAAGCTACTGAGATGTCATCATACAACATTTTTAAAGCCAGGAACAAGCCTCAGTACCATTTAAAAATAAGCAGAGAAAGAATTGTTTCATTGAAAGTGATTAAAAGGCACTACTGATGTGTTTATTTGTGTATCAATTCGTAAGATGACTGTCGCTTTGTGAAGAGGTAAAAGTGACAATTATTAATGGCAGGTAAGGTTTGTTTATGCTGAGGGGTATTTCATCAATAGGCTTTTTTTTTTTTTTTTTTCCCCAGTATTGGGACAGAATTACCTTATTTTTTGAATTGTATAGGACTCTAACTGACACCAAGTTGTTTTGTTCTGTTCTCTAAACATTCCAGAGACCTCTAGCAAAGTAGCAAAGATCATACCTTTGGAAAACAGGAGTTAAACCTTTTCTGATTGTTTATATTGGTCTGTTAAAGAAGTCTATGTGTTTGTTAATCAAGTCCCTAGGCAGAGACAAGACAAATGTATTTTTCTGGAACCCACATAATATACAAGTGAAATGTATATTTTTCATATACATTATTATCTCCTTTACTAATTTTTATTATCATTTTTATTCCTGGTCATCTCTAGGTGCATATTTGGCAGATAGAGTTTCAGGAACACACTTTCTCCTAAAGAGCAACTCATTGCAGAGGAAAACAACACCGCTCCTAGAGAGTTATGGCTTTGAGTCCATGTGTTCCTGATCTGGAAGGAAGAAAAGTTCTTTCCCTTTTCTACTCTTCTGCATAGTTGTCAAAAAGTAGACACAATTTGCTTTCTCATGATCAGAATTAATACACACCTGTTATTTTTCCAAACCAAGCAAGCTCTGTGACCTTCTGACTCTGCGTGTGGACCTTATTCAGCTCATGGGACAACAGAATCATTCTTTACTCTCTTCATGCAGATATTCTTATCTCCCACAAAAATTAATGAAGGTTGCTGCATACCATTTATTTGTGAAATTATTAAGCAAACCTGAAAAAAATAGTTTTCTTAGTTCTGTACTTAGTTTTCTCTCAGGTTTCCCTGTATCTCTTTTAGGGGGGAAATGTCACTGATTACAAGTGAATGGGGAGCATTGACAGTGGAGTGTGACTGTTTTCTTGACATCTCCTGACCTTTGACATGTGTGGTGGACACCAGGTACCCACCAAAGCCACTCTATCACTTCTCCTCCTCAACTGGATGACGGAGAGAAAATATAATGAAAGGCTCGTGGCTCGAGACAAGGACAAGGAGAGATCATTCACCAATTACTGTCCTTGACAAAACAGACTTGACTTGGGGAAAATAAATTTAATTTATTACCAATCAAATCAGAGGACAATAATGAGAAATAAAACTACATTTAAAACACCTTCCCCCCACCACTCCCTTCTTCCCAGACTTAACTTTTCTCCTAATTTTCTACCTCCTCCCCACCAGTGGAACATGAGGACAGGGGAAGGGGGTTTCAGTCTGTTCATCACACATTTTCTCTGCTGCTCATTCCTCCTCAGGATGAGGTTTCCTCACACTCTTCCCTTACTCCAGCATGGAGGCCCTGTCAGAGTAGGCAGTCTTCCACAAACTTCTCCAGCTTGAGTCATTCTCATGAATGACAGTTCTTTATGAACTGCTTTAGCATAAGTCCTTTCCATGGAAACAGACTGCTCCAGCTTGGGTCTCCCACGGGGTCACAACTCCTGCCAGCAAACCTGCTCCAGCGTGGGTTCCTCTCTCCACAGGGCCACAGGTCCTGACAGGAACCTGCTCCAGCGCAGGCTTCTCAAGGGATAACAACCTCCTCCAGGCGTTTACCTGCTCTGGCGTGGGGTCCTCCATGGGCTGCAGGTGGTCATCTGCTCCACCATTGACCTCCACGGGCTGTAGGGGGACAGCCTGCCTCACCATGGTCTTCACCACAAGTTGCAGAAGAATCTCTGCTCCAGCACATGGAGCACCTCCTCCCGCTCCTTCTTCACTGACCTTGGTGTCTGCAAGGGTTCTTCTCTCACATCTTCTCACTCCTCTCTCCAGCTGCAAAATGTGACTTTTTTTTTTTTTTTTTCTTCCCTCTCAATGATGTCACCACAGAGGAATTACCAATGTTACTGATTGGCTTGGCCTTGGCCAGCAGCAAGTCCATCTTGGAGCTGGTTGGCATTGGCTCTGTCAGACACAGGGGAAGCTTCTAGCAGCATGTCACAGAAGCCACCCCTGTAGCCCTCCTGCTACCAAAACTTTATGACGTAAACCCAATACAGCATGCATTGAGATGCCCTTTGTATTTTCCATGGGATGTGTTTCGTTATCTGTTAAGTATCATAACACCACTCTCTAGCTCAAGCAATGGAGAGGCACTTGTAGTTTCATCTAAATTTCTAGGGTTAGCCAGTATGGCACAATTTCCCACATAAGTTATGACCCATGAGTTCTGCACTGATTTTTAGACTTCCTAATTTGAAGTAAACCCTAAAGGTTCCAGTGTCAGACTTATGGGTTTAAAACAAAAGAAACAGACAGCTGTGTAAAGTGAAAGGCTTTCAAAACTCTCAAACTTCTCCAGGATAATCTGGTCCCAGCAAACCCAGCTTGAGCTTCTAAATCACTCATTGAGGCCCCTTTTCTTAAAAAAAAAAAGCCCCCCAAGCCCCCCCCAAAAAACCCAAAAACAAAACAAACCAAAAAAAAAAAAAACCAAAGCAACAACTTTTTTTTTCCTGTAGTCTGGGTTTGTTGTTAACATTTGCAATGGCCATGAGTAGACCATGTCATTTAAATGGGAAAAATAAATGATGAAAGACTAAAACTGTGAAAGGAACAAATCAAGGGCAAAGCCAGAATTCATATTTTAATGAAGCAAGCAACCTTTTACAAAGGCAAACTTACCTCGAGTCATTCACAAACCTGGTTCAAACATGCATTTAATGCCTTCTTTAATATACTAACTTTTATATTGAAGTTAAACACTCAGGGCTCTGTTCTGCTGCCACACAGTATGTTACTCAGTTTTCATACCCTACAAGCCCTGGGTAAGTTACATGGCTCTGCCATGCACATCCCTAAGCAAACATATAATTTAGGGGCTGTCTGGTTGAGTGAGTGTTTCTTGGTTGTTTATGTTCACATATGCACGTACTCCGTATTTATTCTTTTCTGGGTTTAGGAAATCAAGCAGCTTTGAAAAAGAGCCCTTCCTCATAAACACAATTTTAATAACAAATATTGTAATGTAAAAGAAACTATGTGTGCTCTACTTGAACCTCCACTATATCAAGAGGACTTTGAGGTACCTTAGCAGCAGAGATGCTCTGGAGTTTCCCCCATATAGATAAATGGTTCTTTTCATAATAATTATCCCAGTAAGGACACATGATTGGGTCAAAAGGCAATTGTTCAGTGCCCATCAAAAATGTGGTTAGGAAATTTTAGCACAGAAATCTCCTTTTCTCTCTCCCTTCACCTACTTTCATTTTTTTCTAGAGGTGTGTACATGAAGGTGTGTGTATAGAAAACAGAAAATGAGAGAAAGAGAGAGAGAAAGAAAGACTATGTACAGGAGAATTTAGAGAGAAATCACTGAACCCATGTCAAAAGCTGCCTGAGAGAAAGAAACCTGCTTCCAAAGTTGTCAGCATCTGAGGCTTAAGTAAGGTGTAAGAAGAAAGAGGAAGATTTTTCCCCAGATCTAGGGTCTGAATCAGTATATATACAGTGTATGCTTCAGGATAAGGAGTACTGAGCAGTATTTGAGTGCATGGTGGAAATTTTTATCAAGTACCCTTATCAACAGACATTTTGAAACAGAAACTAGCCCCCCAGATACAGCAGTTTCATATTTTCACCAAACCCAAAATATTTGGAATAATTGGATTTGTCTTTCCCTCTGGAATAGGAATCATTCCCTTCCAGTCATGAAGGAGGTCAATTTATTGTTATATATGAGCCTCAAGCTATGTCACAGAAAATTCAAAGAATTTCCTCAAAGTAGCAAAACAAGTTGGTAGCAAAAAGACTAGACTATCAGAATCATTATTCATAGCCCCCTTACCCATGTCATCTCAATTTTGGCTTAAAACTAGTGCTTTAAGCTGTATGGATCTCTCATATCTCTTACATATCAGTTCATTTCTACTGACTTCATCAGTTCCAAGCCTAAGGAAATCTACAGTCCAGACAGAAAGTGCTTCTTCCGAACTGCTCGCATCAACTGTATCCCTCAGAAAAAACTATTCAGCCCATCTTTGTGTTAAGTCTTAAGGTTACTGAAGATGCTGCTCATTTTAATTTCAGATCTTCAGTCTGAACAGGATATTCAAGGTTATGAAACTTCATTGCATAAGCAGAACTCAGAAATTACAGTGTTGCTCCTTTATGACATTTATTTAGGGATTCTCAAGAACATTACATTTTTTCTATATCAGTTCACAGATGAAAAGTGCCTGGCCTGATTGGGAACTAAATCCCTATCCCTCAGTTTTACTGGACAATGTCAAATATTTTATGGTACTTCACACTGTATCATTAATGTATTTTAAGATACATGGAATGTTTCATTTTGTCAGCTAGTCTATTTACACATTACAAAAATGGTTCTGAGGTAGTTGAGAGATTTGTTAATAAACAGAACAGATGCAGTGGATTCTGTAATTTCTACAAAACTGAAATCTACTTGTAAATGCCATGATCTTTCATCTTACCAGAATATTGTCAGGTTCTTCCCACATCTCACTAAACATCCTGCCTGAAGGTTGTTTGTAAATAAAAATATATAATTTACAGGTATCACCTTTTGGCCAAAACAATAGTTGGGAATAGGTTTCCACATGATACTAAGAAAATTTTATTGGTGTCAACATCCACAGCCTTTCTTTTATCTCTTCTAGGTAACTCTTTACCTTCAGAATTGTAGCACTAAACCTGGGATTAAATTCAGACAAATTTAAGTTTTAAAATGGGGTTTGGAAGGCAAGGAAGTCTACTGCAAACTTTATTACTCAATGGGAGAGTCTACCTTATCTTCTTTAATCCCTAATACCTGTATAAATCACAGTAACTTGATTCTGACTTGATTTTCCCTGATTCCTGTGTAAATTATTTGCATGGAACTATGTGTAAATCATTCTAACTCAATTGTAACATCTTAGTATAGTGTTTTGTCACATGATTATGTGTTTTAAGTTATTTTAGAGTAGCCAGAATTTAAGGTTGAAATATCAGTAATTTGAGGTTCATTAATATCATTATAACAAAAAACAAAGTTGGATTATAAGATCTTCTAATAAACTTAATCAGCAACTGTCTAATTAAACAAAGTTGTTAATCATACATATACATATAGATATGGGTATCAACAGATATATCTATATCTATATCTATAGATATAGATATATATGGATACAGATATATGTAGAGAGAATATAGACATAAAAGTATACATGTTAAAAATTCCCCTCAAGATCAGTGAAATATTCACTCCAAATGTCTCAGCATTTCTGAAAGGGTGAGGGTTGAGCCTCAAGGAACAGAGAGTTTCAGCCCAGGTCTTGTTGTCAGTCTTCAGTGACAGTCCTCAGAGTTTTGCAAACTTAGGAGTTCACAAGCTCTGAGAAGCATCCCACTCAGGGAGATGCTGGTGCAATCCACGGTGGTCCAGGAGCTCAAAATTACCTCCCTTTGGACCCCTTTTTCTAAGATCACGAGATAACTGACTAGAGGCATGAGTAATCTTCCATCCTGCCACCATTTGGTTTCATAGTTACTGGAATTTTCAAATTTCCAGTAACACCGGTACCAATCCTACCAAGTTACGATTAGGTATGTTTATGTTCCAAGGATGTCAGGAGATGATTAACTATTCTCATTCTCATTCCATATTTTGGCCAGGCAACCAGTACTCCTGGTATGGTCATTGTCATCCCTGCCTCAGTTACGCCAGAGGTTTGATACCGTCAAGGGATGCTTAACTGCCAAACTCATTGAACAAGGCTTAAAGGGAATTTCTAATACAGTAGAGCAGTCCAGGAGAAGAATGAGAGGGAAATGCACTACCACAGCTGGGGAAGGGGAACATGTCTTTCTCCTTCTTTACACCAGGATCTGAAAACTTGAACTCCGTTCCTCCCAATATAGTGGCCTAGATGACAGCAATCAAAGCAAGCAACATTGTAAAGGTGGGTGAAATAGGGGAGAGCTACTCCAGAACAACAATGGTGGTTAAAAGAGCAATTTAACAAACACACCACAGTATAAAGATGAGCAGGTTGGGGCATCTGAGGACATCACAGAGCTCAGAAGATAATATTTCTGCAGTGAAATATTTTCAGTGCCTTCCTAACTGGACTCAAACGGGGCTAGCTGTACATAATCCAGGCTCAAAAGTATTCTCTTCCCCATGAATCCTTACACACTATATTAGCTTCATTATTAGTGTTTTTGCTATCCTACGATATCTGTGGTATGTGTCACAGTTGGAGGCAGCATAGGGGTTTGAATGGACTGTTGGTTTCCTCTGCTATACAAAAGTAATTTTAAAAACCTGTACAACCAAACAAAAAGAGCACATGTGTACAGATCAATTCTCAAGTATGTCTATAGCAATGTGTAGAGACATGAAAATACCTTATCTATATATTTATATCTATATATCTACATTTTTGTTTATAGAGAAATATACATTCACATACTTTTCTCTTTTTTTGATAATTTTTTCATTTTATTTGTAACTCTTGTCAGCCAGTGACTGAAAATAGTTTTGTGTTTAAAACCCAAAGAAAAGTTTAAATGACCTTAGAGGGCTAAGTTGTTTACTTGTAAGACCTCTCGTATGATCTCTAGAATTGCTGTTGACAGATAGAGCCTGATTGACTGAAAATCAATGTGATCAGATGTTTTTATGGATTATAGTGGCCTCAGCTAATTACACAAGATTGTCTTTCTAGATCCAAGAGGTTTCAAAGCAAACTCCAGGCAGATGTATGCAGGATTAATCTGCAGACTTGACAGTTTTTCCTAATTATCTTTTACAACACCAGAAACTGGATCATCTCTGAACTATTAGAACAAATAAGTTCCATGTTACTAACCCATATGCACATCTTCATTTAGTCTCTATATATCTGCCTTCAAGCATTTGTTTTAGTGGTTATAAACAAATCTCAGCATTCTACTTGAACGTTCTGATTTGCTTTGTTTTAGTCGTTATAAACAAATCTCAGCATTCTACTTGAACGTTCTGATTTGCTTAAAGTCAGAGTCTGCCTCCCTTAGTCTTTTTCGCTACGGGAATTGACGCCTAATCCTTATTGGGTTTTTTGTATCTCTCTCAGACAAAAAAAAAAAAAAAAAAAAAAAAAAAAAAAGGAAGGGCCTGAAAACATGTTTCTCATGGACTCAAAAAAGGGGGGACAGGAAATGGAGGGACAGGACTTCTTTATTTCAGTTAAAATACATTATTCATCAAAAACATCTTTTTACTTAAACAAAAAAGATATGTAAGATATGAAATAATTTATTTTCAGATTGAATAGCCTTCTCTGCTACCCCCTCAAGGTTTGTTTTTTAATATTATCATTTCTGGTTTTAGTTTGACTGCAAAAAACTTTCCCTGTGGTTTACAAAAAAGTTCTGTGTGTGGTCTACAAGAGGTATACTATATTAGCACTAACATTTTACCATTGTCCCACTTTGGACTAAAAATAATTCATTCCTTCCGAATTTATTAATGACAATTCAAAAAAGTGCTTTGACTGCATTATCAATATTTACATGTTTAAGACATTCTCTCATGGTATAGGAGCTCAAGGCATATGTCCCTGCCTTGAAACTCTTTTTCCCTAACCCTGAGAACACTTTCTTGGAAGACATTGCCTCAAAACCAATGTTTTCACAAAAGGGTTTCAATTTCCATAATTCTGTCTTCCTTGGGAAGGAGGTCTTGATGGAAAAAGATAAGCTACTGGTTGGTAAAACTCCCTGTCAGCTTTACCAATTTTGTCTTTACCTTCATTTGTCCAGTTCCAGATCAGGGATGAGAATAATGATCTACATCTACTGGACACTGGATCTCAGTGTAAAGAAATCCAAGAAGCTTTGAATCAAGTGCATTTATGGGGCTTAATTAATTAATATTGCTAAAAATCTTTGAAGTCCTGAGTCAGAGGACTTATTGAGATGTAGATATCTGGAATGACTGTGTACACACTGCCTGTTACCAACTTGTAATGGTGTTACATATTGTGGTACATTTTAACATTAAGGCACCACAAGGGACTATGGTATGACCAGAATGCCCAAATTCATACCGATCAAGGAATGACCTGGGAAGAGCACACCTCAGCAGGCACAGGGACACATTAGGAATGGGCTGTTGACTGAAGTCAGTCCCCAGCACTTGTCTAAGAGTAGAGACATAGCTTTTGCAGGTGCAGCACATTCAGCCCTTAGGGACAGCCTGACAGGTTGGAAGATAATTCTAATTTGAAATAATTATTCTACTTTGGGAGTTGGTGCAAGTGTTTAGAAAGACACCAGGAAAAGAGGTGATTTGGTGTGGTGCTTCCTTCTGCTCGGCAGCACACATGATGTACACGGTGTGGTCAGTGAGATGGATCAAAACCAGGTCCCTGCTAGACCTCTGAATCTCCTGCAAGAGTAAGAAGAGCCGGCTCTGTCAGAGAGGACCAGGGTCATACTGGCAACTTCTGTGTGTCAGACACTACAGAGGAGGGACCCAGTCCTACCCTCAGCAGCTGTAGGTTGCATCATCAGCAGATCACACTTTCCTTATCATGTCCATCTTCCATCTGGGATCTTCAGCAATTTATTCACATTCACCTTTGACTCCTTATAACACTACATACAAGTCACATCTTCTCCCCTTGCTCCCTCCCCAACCACGTACAGGGGGTGGGTAAGAGTGGGGCGTGAGCAGGTGTAAACTGGAGTACCTGCAAAAACTTTAATAGAATTCACAGTAGCTATGAACCTGGTCCTCCATACTTTATCCCTGATTTATCATTTTTACAACACTTCACTGTGAGAGTTTATGGCAATTTATGTCATTACACAAATTATACAAATTGCCATTAACTGATGTAATGTACTATAAAGAATTGGAAGCATGAAGAAAAAAATTATTTGAATTTTTCTTCTGCATGTTTGCATTGCTTTATAGCTTAATTTATCAATTCAGTTAATTGAAATTTATATCATTAGAAGAAAATGCACTGAGGTGCTTTCTTTCCTCCTCTTTTTGTCTAGTTTTTAAATTATTGTTTCTTCTTTTTTTCTTTTTTTTTTTTTTTCCCATTGCTCCATAATTTTCGAACCTTTTCTCTGTCAAAGGAGATAAGGTGAAAATGACAACCATCATTTCTATCTCTTTCCCCAGAGACTGAACATATCACCTCTGTGTTAAATTTACCTCCACACATCTTGCTTTAGGCATGTGAGTTAATCCCAAACAATTCCTTTAATTCTGAAAACAGAACACATTTTTGGAAGAGGAATATGCAGCCTATTTTATTTGCTTAATCTCCCCCTATTTTTTAGAGACCTTTTATTCTCGAAAAACAAATTATCATCTGTCACTGAATGATTCATCCCAAAGCTACCACTCCAGTTACTAATCATAAAATTACAGGACTGTATTAATTCTTCATCACAGAGGAACCCTGATTGTTACTCAGGTTCTTTTTGTCGTGTATGCTACAAAAACACAAACTAGAAGGCTGTCCTTCCCACAAAAGTTGCAAAATGCTATGTCCCATCTTCGGACAATGGCTGAACAAATAAAGAAAACAATGTTGATGCAAAAGACACAGCATATTCCCTGCTGCTTTCCCATTACACAGGTTTTTCATTTAGAAGGTTGCAGGAAATGTAAATTAGAAACATGCTAAAGGAATTTGTTTTTCCACTTTCACATATGATGTGATATCATACTAAATGATTCTGTGACCCTGACTTTAAAGAAAAGGAAGAAATAAAAATACCAGCTTCATAGTTGAATTTGGGAGGTTCTACATGGCCTGAAGACTAGTCTGAAATTACCTCATTGCTAACAGACTTATTTGCTTTTTATAATTAAAGAGAAGCTGAACTCAAATACATATCTTGAAATTTAGAATTTTACCAGAAATTGGAATTTTTTTGGCAAAATATTATTATATTCCAAGTTGTGCAGTATGTAGAAGTGACAGCCTGATTCATAGATAGGGCAGAAACATTTTCCCTATGCCTGATTGCAATGGATTTAGCCATATAGACCCTTCATGCATTTGTTGTAGGTGTATTGCCTCCTTAAATCATTTTGAACAAAGACTGTCTATGCTCATTAAGTACAGACTATCAATGTACAAAGGCCAAAAGGTCGTTTCCACCTTTGCACGAATAAAAATATCTCACCATTAGCTCGGTAGTGTAAGCTGGTCCTCTCAGACTGAGATCATCAAGGTTGTTTCTTAGTGCAATGCTATTTTCTCTCATCCAGCTGTTGCATGATCATTCCCTTATACTAAAACTTCTCTAGGAGAGATGTTTCCCTCCTTTCTCTAGGAAAGATCTTTTCCCTCCTTGAGGATCATCCACATCACTGGACTAATGAGTAGGATTTATTCCTGTTACCTTTTTATGGCCCTACATGCCATCCTGCATATGGGTTACCCTTGGCAGAAGAAGAGAAATGAAGAACAATCTCGTCTATTTCAGATGAGTACTCTACCCAATATAATGCAAGAAGAAACAGCCTCCCTGTATTTCTAGATAAAATTAAATATGGTTGCAGTGTTTGGGGGCGTCAGCTCAGTTTTATCAATACATGTTAGATTTATTGAATCATCATCCTTGAGGACTGAAAAACTTTTAGGTGAAAGAGCAACTAGGTGTTGAATTTCTAACATCCAGAGAGAGAGAAAGGCCCCAGGGTTTTCAGTCCAGCCATGATTCTGGTGTATCCATAGAATAAGTGCAAAACAAACATTTAAGTATCCAAACATGTTTCCTGGTTAAAAGTTATGTGCTTGGAGATACCTACACTGCAATTTATTTCAGCTGGTTTTAGCTGTCCAGAAGTTGTTATCTACTTCACAAAGTTATTTTTATAAACTCTAAATTCAATGGGGAGCTACATAGAAAGATTTATATATTTTAGATTATTATATTTTCCTGGCTTATGTTCTTCTTTTTTAGATATATACAATTATAGGAAATGCATTACATTCTGAATGTACATATGCAAAATTAAGGTTTTAAGTACTGCCTAGTAAAATCCTGTTCCAAAACTGTGCCTACAGTGAAACTGAAGTCTTGATTCGATTTAGAAATCTGCTACTTATCCTCTAATCTTTCATGTCCAGATCTTAATAAAACCAATGAGAGCCAGGAACACAAATACCTTCTCCTAGGTTTTCAGGACTTTTTTTTTTTTTTTTTTTTTTTTTTCTTTAAGGGGGTATGAAGTGAGTGAATTAGTAATTGGCCCCAAATACCTGAGGAACTGAAAAGTTTTGGGGATAATAATAATAATAATAATAATAATAATAATAATAATAAATGACTCTGGCATTCAGAATCAGTAAAGCATAAATATACTTTCTCCTCTGTCCTGATTGTTTGATTCAACTTTAATTCTGCTCAGCTGACTAAAAAGAACAGTCTACACACACTGTATACTTTATTAAAATAATAAAAGTTATGGAGCAATGAGTAAAAAGGCAAAAAAGTTAGGGCAAATATTTAACTGCAAATTTAAAATCTTTTCCTCAAAGGATAGATAATTTGATACAACTGCTTTTATTACAAATCTTGCTTCACTGCACTTAAATGTACACCTAAAATTAATCCATTGAAAATTTAGCCCATATGCACCACAATCAAAAACATCTCCAGAGGAACGTGATCATGTGCTGTGATGACTTTCTAGGGAGCAGCAAAAACAAAGGAAAAATAGCTACTCCTATTGCCAGATGAAAAAGGACAAACTTAAGGTAAAAAATAATGGGGAAAGATTACTAACTTAAAACAAATGTCTTAACAAAGACAAATTTGCCCTTTAAAATGAGCTAAATGCTGTTATGTCATTAGAGTAGACCTCAGAAAAAAATTCTGAATAAACTGTACACTCCTAAATATAATTTTAAATTAAAGCTTTTTATTTCCTCATTGTTTTTCAACAAGCTTGCTTGCTAGATTTTTGATTTTTACAGAGTTAACTTTCACAGTAGAGGGAAACAATGCCATCCATCCAGCCAGTCACTATGAAGAGTTTTCATAACTCAGATTAGAAAGTGGGCAAGTAGTCATTTTTCCTATCTAAGGATGGAGGCCAAGGAATTTATGAATAATTAAATGAAAATTGGGATTTCCCATTAGCAAATATTCTTTCCTAATAGTAGTTCAGAGGATAACATCTGTCCTCTATTTTTTACCCCTAAAATGACCTATCTTAGAATATATGCTTGCAAAATAAACAAAAGAAGTATGAAGAAACAAATGCAGAAGAAGCCTTGGATAAAAGGAGAAAATGAAGAATAAAAACTAGAACAAAGCAGGAGATGTAATAGAGAAAACACAACTGTCATTATTTCTACATTCATAATTTTCTGTTTTGGAGACTTCCTTGAGGGACTAATGAGCCCTGGGAGCAGCTAGCTGAGTTTTCCCAGCAACTTGTAGCAGTTGGAACTGAACATATGCTTTCAAGTCCAGCAGCTGCTCTTCTTTTTTTTGAATTAACACAGCTGTTTGGTAGGTTCTAATAAGTCAAATTAAAGGGGTAAAATAGAAGGTATGGGCAGAGGAGAATGAAAATACATATAGTAAATCTTAACTTTATATCCTTATTGAAAGTTGTAGGAGGTTAGCCTGGAGGACAGAGGCAGGGAGGCACATCTGCTCTCCTGGCATCGATAGGTGTTTTTTCCTTGGTATGAGAAGACCCTTGGACATGCAACCTTTTGATTCTTTGCTGATATTGTCAAAGGATGTCTTTGCCAGTAGCAATCTTGGAAGCAGTGGAGACAATAGAACTAAGGCATTTCAGGACATCTTATGGAATCCCATGATAATACAGCTTCAGCATTACTGTTCTTATTGAGTAGCCATGACTTCAAAGCTGGTGCCCTGGAGGTGAAGAACACATTTGCTTACCATAAATTTCTTCAATGTGACTGGAAAAGCAGCATACATCAAAACAGTACGATTCTGTTCTGGATCTGAGCACAAAAATTTATTATAAATTTGAGAAAGTGTTTACATTCACCTAGGCTGCCACATAACAGATCAAACTGGAGTATCTTCATGAAGGAGCACTTCCCACAGGCTTATCACCCTCAGCCCATTTTCTCCAGAACTGAGTGTGAGATGGGTATTCTTTTGTTGAAATAAAACCTTTGGAGACCCAGGAAAACACAGAAGAGTGTTTCATAAAGTCAGTGCACCAATTCAGCTAGCCTGGCTGTCATCCTTTTATCCTGACATCTGTATCTAGTCGCTCATAAACAAATGAAAGGTCCAAGGTACAAAAGTACTTCAAGAAACTATGCTTTATCTATCAATCATTCAACTCTTAGAATACCTGCAAAATATTTTTTTTTCAGTTTTCTTTGTTAGCCACTTATTAAAATCTTCCTCCCTTCCTTAAAAAAATAAAATAAAATAAAATAAAAT
>NW_010333876.1:0-3266 GCF_000700745.2 Antrostomus carolinensis
TTCAATAATATTATATATATTTCAATAGTATATTGACCAAGAAGAAAATAAATAAATCTATATTACATAAATAAATATATATCTAAATAAATATGATTATTCTGTAATCATATATAATACAACAATCACCAGAGATCCCTTCCAACCTCAGCTATTCTGTCATATTCAATTAGTTTCACTGATTGATCCAAAGGTCAGAAGAAAACTTATATTTTAAGATTTTAACAAATAAACCACTAATTGGGTGCACATAGCATTTTAAAATAGTTTTCTTTTTAATAAAGCAAATTGGAGGGTTTAGTTACTTAAAACTCTGTTTTGCTGTCAAATAAGATGATGAAATAAAAACAAACCAAGAAAATTGCAGTTACAGAGAAGGTAGGGCATCAAAAGCATCTATTAATTAATATTTTAGTTGCTTTGAGATAATTAGGGAAATGATTTGGTGTGTGGATCCCAGTAAGACCAAAAAAAAATGCGGATTAAAATAAATGGCAGGTTTTATCTGCAGTAAGTGGTTGGATTCAGATTCTGAATCAATAATTCATTTTAAAATGTATTTATAATTTTTTTTATTTAAAAAAAGCCATTTTAATGAACAAAAAACATGGGAAAGTCTCAAGACCCCAACACCAGTTTAAACTGGTCCATGTGGAGTGCCCCCCCACGCCGGTGCCGTGATGGCTGATGGCCAACACCGGCGCTTGGTACCCAACGCTCCGGCATCAACGCTGTTACTCAACCAACCTTGAGGAATCATGAGATGAAGAAAGGACCATGAAATTAGATGAGATGGCAAGATTTTAAATCATCATCAGAAGGTTTTACCAGAAATAAGAAGCTCGTGAGGAGCGCTCACCTACGCATTAAGAGCCGGAATCAGGTTGGCCAGAGAAGCTGTGGCTGCTCCTCCCTGGAAGTGTTTGTGGCCAGGTTGGATGAGGCTTTGAGCAACCTGGTCTAGTGGAAGGTGTCCCTGCTGATGGCAGGGGGGTTGGAACTGGAGGAGCTTTAAGGTCCCTTCCAATCCTAACCATTCTATGATTCTCTGATTATTTTGGCAAGGACAAAGGTAGTTGAGCCCTGAAGCAACACCTCATCATCCCTAAAGCTCAGAAACTCAAGGTTTTCTTTTCCAGGGATCATCTCCTGTTCAATATTCCCATTTTATTCTTGGATTTGATGATCTGAAAGGTCTTTTCCAACCAAAATGATTCTACAACTCTGTGCAAAAGGGAGAAGGATCATCTGCAGCCAACAGGTACCCTGAGATCATCGAATCCCAGACTGGTTTGGGTGGGAAGGGACCTTCAAGCTCATCCAGTCCCAACCCCCCTGCCAGCAGCAGGGACACCTTCCACTAGACCAGGTTGCTCAAAGCCTCATCCAACCTGGCCAAGAACACTTCCAGGGAGGAGCAGCCACAGCTTCTCTGGCCAACCTGGGCCAGTGTCAATGGGTATTTCAAATTATCACCTGTTAGATCTAAAATAACTCATCCAAGATAACAAATTATTACATGTAAATAACCAAATCCTTTGGAAACATCCATGGTTTTGTCCAAAATCTTTTCCACACTCAGAGAGATTTCCCTGTGTCTTTGGAAAGGGAGAGAGCTGGCATTTGGGGACACAAGGCCAGAGGTGACACTGCCATACCGGGCTCTGCTGTAGCTGCACCAAGTTCAGGTGAAGGGTGGATGATAAAGAATTAAGCAAAAAAGCTTGGAAAAAAATTAATTAGTCTTACAAACTACCACGGGTACAAGAATAACACGTTCACTTGGTGCTGATGCCAGTAACGCCACGTGTGCAAGTCCTGCTTGATACCTAAATCAACACTAGAGAAAGGGAGATGCTGCAAGAGGACCGAGAAGAAATAAAATCTATATTATATAAATAAATAGGTATCTAAATCCAAAATCAATTTATAGATATAAATATATAGAGAAAGAAATCAACCTCCCCCATGGTCTCCCATCTTCTGCTTCTTCTCATCACTGGTGGCCTGGCTGGGCCTATTTGGGGTTTTATGTTTAGGAGAAGAGACCCATGGAAGGTTGAACACTTGCCCAAGTGTTGTCTCCTCACCCAGCAGCTTTGCCAGACGTAGGGAACGCAACATCCCCCCCCTCCAAATTATGCTAATTGGCCATTTAAAAAATAAATTAAAAAACAAAAAAGCAGAGAATGAAATAGAAGTTAAAATCTAAAATTGTGAGAGGCAAGAGAAAAAAAGGGTAAAATAAATAACCAGTTACCTTTCTGTCAGGTACACATTCTCCTCGATAAGGTCGAAGTAACAGGGCATCTTTCCTTGCTTGGCAAACTCCTTCCAGCGCTGAGGGTCCCTGAAGTCATCCATGATACACAACCGACCCACCATGGAGGAGTCCTGAGGTGCTGACTCCACTTGTTCTCCCTCCAATTTCATTTTCTTCTTCTCCCTCGAGTCCACGTCGCTCTCAGAGTCACTCTCCAACTCCGGGCGTCTTTTTTTTGGTGGACCTCGTTCTTTTACATCGTTTTTTTCCAAAATCTTCACCTCCTCCTTTTTCTCCCCACCAGGCACCGGTTCCTTGGTTGAATTGCTGCTGATCTCATGGGCTTGGACGGAGCCTTCTTCTTTCTGCTCAGGCACCTGACATTTACTCGAGGGGCTGGGAAAATGAGATTTGGAGTCCTCATCCCAACGGTCATCCTCTTCGTATTCCTCATGATCTTCTGTTAGAGAATCTGGGACTTGCCCTTGAATTCGTTCGTAATTAACTGCAGAAGGTCTGTTAGTGGATCTCGCATCCCAATAACCGTTGCCTTGCCAGTAACTCTGAGAACCACTGTAGACTCCTGAGCCTGGCTGGTAAACGTAGCCTGAGTAGACCCCAAAGCTGCTATCTGGCTGTTGGTAGGTGCTACTGGGCTTCTCTGTCTGGGGAAAGTCCCAACTTAAACCACTCACATCCTCTGTTGTATGAAAACCATCCACCCTGGAGAACTCTCCAAGACCAGACTGGATAAGCCCACCATCCTTCCCTTGCCTACTATCCGGCTTGGAAGAGCTCATCTGGAGTCGGGATTTATCAGCATTTTCAAAACTTTCCGGTAGACAAAATGGCTGCTCGTCTTGTCGGCAAACGGGTCTACCAACGGACATCAACTCCTTCAACATCAGTCTCTCATCCAGGTTGGGTTTGTCATGGGAATCTGCTGTCAGGTCTGCCTGACTCGTACTGTCAACGCCGTCACTCTGAGGTTGGCACGGATCCG
>NW_010333876.1:3277-7477 GCF_000700745.2 Antrostomus carolinensis
CTGATCTCGGTAGAAGTTGCTGGACTCTTCTCCATCCCTCTAGGAGAACATCTGCTCTCTACTTGCGAACCGCTTTTACTCGCTATATTCTCCATCCTCTCTTCATAGTAAGGTCTACTGGGCTCAGGTCGTTCTTCATCCCAGTGGTCAGAGAAGCGCCGGTTGCCTTGGCTACTCCTTGAGGAGCCAGGGCTGCTCTCCTCCATCGCTATGGTCGAGTTCTTTGGTACAACCACAACAGATTGGAGTCGTTTCCGTGGCACTGCGTCATCGGAATCCGAGTCTTCCGTGTCACTGTTGTCACTGCCCTCCTCGCTGTCACTCTCCCCCGTATCAGAGTAATCGTCGTGGCCAGCGGGAACAAATTCAGCAGCGTTGCCGCTGCTGTCGCATGTTGGGGTTTGAGTAACCGTCTCCATTTCTTCTGCGGTGACGACAACATCGCAAGAGGGAAACAAAGCATCTGGAAAAGCTGAAGCCACCAAGGGCTCATTTCCCTCGTCCTTCTCAGCTGATACACTGGGACACTGAACTCTCAAATCATCCGGCCCAACTTCCTCGGTGGAAACAGCACTTTCTTCCATGACCTCTCTGTCGCGGTGCTCCAGCGGTGCCTCCGAATAGTACGAATGTTCATCCCTGAACGATGGTTTGCCTTTTGACAAACCATGATCCACGTGTTGAGCATCCAGCTCAAGCATCTCTTCAGCTTCCGAATGCTGCAGCTCCTGGTATCCATCTGGTGGTGGTGGCACATCCCATTTGGAAGAGACACTTTCCTCTGGCATGGACTGGTCCAACCTGAGACTTGGGGAACAGTCATCCTGGGAGAGATCCCTGCTTGAGCTCTCCACTGCCAGGTTTATTTGATGGGAAGGATGATCATCATCACAGGTAGACTTCGAGTGGAGATCTTCCGTGCTCTCATAATCGCACGTAACGGTTTGGGGCTCTACCTGCACATCCAGAAAAGTCTCGGATGTAACTTTTAAATCTGCTGGTTCTGCTTCGATTTCAACTTCTGAATGATACAAAGCAGAGGTGGCATCGTCTGAAATGTAGCAAAAAACTGGTTCTTTGGTTTTGTCACACGGAGTCACCTGATCATCCAGCTTCTGAAGCACAGGTTTAGCATCACCTACATTCACAACGGGCAAAGGGATGGCTTCTCCTTGCTGCTCTGGGTCCAGAGCTTCTGCTTGTCTAAACAAACTGTTGCACTCACTGGACTGGACCTGAGAATCATCCAGCTCTTGTTCTTGAGACACATAGGTGCTCTCAAACCCATTAGATGGCAATGGATACGATGGACTCATCTTCACAACCGGCGACGCTTCTGACTGACACACGTTATCATCAAAAGACGCGGCGACATCCTCTGGTTTGGAGGCACTAGAAGTTGCCAAACCATCAGCCCTATCTTCTGGGGACCCATTTATACTCAACTCCACGGGGAAACACGTTCTTATCTGATCGTGTTTTATCTTTAATAAAGTTTCTTGTTCCTTAACACTGTCTTGGCATTCATTTCCTGTAAGTTCCTCGGATTTTGAGTCAGCAAAACCCACTTGAGATTCATCCGCCGTTTTAAAAGCCAGCGAATCGTTTAACTCATTTAAAGGAGAAAGTGTCTTTTCCCTTTCCAACTTTTTCGCAACGGACACCCTGATCTCATTGCTTTTTAGACAAGAGGTCTCTAAATCTAGAGAATTAGACTGCTGTTTTATTTCTTCGCTCGATTCTGTACAACAGAAAGAACTCTTAAATTTCTCAGGCTTTGGTGCGGGGGTCTTTGAAGGGGTGGATTTGTAACGGGAGGAATTCACATTACTGTCGGGCTTAGAATGGGATGTCCCCTTTCGATAGCCTAGCTCGTCAAGGGGAGAGCACCTTTTGGTTACTTCACTTTCTGAAGTCCTTTTGGAATCTCTATCTGCTTTTGAAGAAGACCTTCCTCTCCTCTCCATGTCAGCGTGAGACGATTCGACTTTGCTGTCCCTGTCTGACTTGGAGTAAGAAGTCCTTGAGTCTCTGTAAGAGGAGTGGGATGACGTACGCCTCGAATCACTCGATCTGGAATGTGTCCTCCTGTACTCATCCTCCGAGTCCGAGCTCTCTCGTGCTCTGCTGTCGGCGTACGACCGGGAATATCTTGACCTTTCCCTGTACGGTGAGCTCCGGTGGTACCTGCGGTCGGATTCGTAGTAATGAGAACGTTCCGACCTCGAATAAGAAGAGCTGGTTCGGGAGCCCCGATCGGATCGGGAACGGGAATGAGAGCGGCTTCGCCTTCTCTCTCTGTCCGATCGAGAGCGAGAAGATGAATACCGTGAATCTCTCTCTGATTTTGAATAGCTGGAGTATTTCTCATCCCTGTCCGACTTGGAGCGCGAGGAGGATTTCCCCAGGTCGTCACCTCTGAGCGACGTGGAGCTTCGTCTGGAATCTCTCTCCTTTTCCGTACTGGATATCTTCAGCTCGTGTGACCGCTGGCTGGAAGAGGTCCTCACTGAATCTTCGTCAGACTCAGAGCCCAGTAACGTGCCGTCAGACTGGGAGAACTTCCTCTTTGAGCCCTGCCTGCGGGAGCAGAGGGGAGCACCCTTTGAGCCGTCGGAAACCTCATCCTCTTTCCCAATATGGGAATCTTCCTTCTGCGGAGTAATTTCCGTCTGCTCGGGTGTGTTTTGAGTGACATGTTCTTCTGAACCACGTGATGCCACATCCTGCTTGATATTTGGCTCCAAAGTCTCCTTAGGTACCACATGGCACGGTTCCTTCAAAGTGGGGACTTCAGCTTCCACAGGTGGTGACACCAACAGCGTCGACATCAGCGTTACCGGTAATTGTGGCAAGGCTGCTGTTGTAGGAACCGGCATGGATGCTGCTGGTGACACCGTCAGTGGAGGGGGAGGTGGGGGAGGAGGTGGCGTTGAGAGAAAGTCCACGACCGAGGCCACTGGTTCGGTTACTGGTGCCACAGCTGGTGGCGGTGGCGGTAACGTGGCTGCTGTAGCTGGTGGCGGTTTGGCGGTGACATTAAGTAAATGTTTTTTAAAATGGATTTTCCCTAATTCTACCTTAGGTTTTGGAGGTGAAGACTCCTCAGCTGAACCAACAACATCCCCCAAGTCCATTTTATTTTTGGGGTTAAAGTCAGTCTGAAGGGATACTGCTGAGGAGTTCTGTGTTTCATTTTGTTTATCGTTTCCGAGAGCAGTCAGAAATCTATTCGGTAAAGTTTTCTTGGTTAAACTAAAGCTGAAAGACACTTTTTGTCTTCCTTGCTCCTCAAGGTTCACCTTTGTTTTGGTGCCTTTGGGCAAAAAGCGACTTGAAGCAACGCCTTTGAACACTGGGCCTTTGATAAAACCAGCTTTCTGCACGGTTTCGGGCTTGCCCTGCAAAAGAAAAAGAAGATGTAGTTAGAAGAATTGTTTTTTGAGTTTTTAACTCTTGTTTTACAAGCAAATTAAACAATTTTCTTGAATCCTTGGTGAATTTTTCATGGTAATAAAATAGAAATCGATACCCTAAGCTGGAGTCTGGGATAAGCAATAGCCACGTCACCTTCTGCGCCTGGTTCTCTTTCAATTAGCCAGTCATTCCCAGTTTGGAGCAAAAGCTTCCTTGGGGTTTGAGTTGACTTATTAATAAGCAAACTGAAAGTCCTTTTTTCATTTAATTCTTAAGGGTTTTTTTACAATGAGATAGAATTCAACATAGAAAATCCATCGAAGAGAGAGCACCACTTTATTTCTGCTCTTTCTGTGCTCCCAGGCTACAAAATCTCCTGCATTTTAAAGCTTTAAGTGTATTTGTTTTCACATCATAGAATCTCAGACTGGTTTGGGTTGGAAGGGACCTTAAAGCTCATCCAGTTCCAACGCCCCTGCCAGCAGCAGGGACACCTTCCACTAGACCAGGTTGCTCAAAGCCTCATCCAGCCTGGCCGAGAACACATCCCAGTAGACTGCAGCTGGATGCGTTTGGTTTCAGCCTAAACCAGGCAACCAAGAATTCCAGAGACATTTTTAAACCCCGTTCTTTCCACCTCCAAGAATTCCCATCAGGTCTCAAGTCACACGTGATGACTCTGTCACCTCCCGACCAACCAACTGCAATAAGTTCCACGTGCATCTCATCAGCAACACTCTGTTGTCTCCTATAGGTTCCAGTACAGGCTGGGGACAGACCTGT
>NW_010333877.1:0-4932 GCF_000700745.2 Antrostomus carolinensis
TTGCTTCGTGCTTGCCGTCATCCAGGGAGCGTCCCCGGGGGCAAAAAATCAGACATGTGCCCAGTGAGGTGACAGCCGCGCCTCATTTGCGGGCCTGTGTGTTGATAGTAACTCCATCTTCTGAAATTTAATAGACTTGAAATTCACGGCTTTCAGCTGTCTCTGCCTCTCCCAAAACCCTGGTTGGCTTTTGGCCCTGGTGGAAGCTGTTAATGTTTTAGCTGTGAGGTCCGTGGGATGAGCCATGAGCGTGACAGTGTCAGTAGGTATCTCCCGGCCATGCCTGTGCTGGCCCAGGAGTGATGGTCACAGCGAGGGCACCAGGGCAAGGCAGGTGCCCGTGGACCTCTGCCTCTGCCACCGGCTCGCATGGGGACACTTGGTGATTTCCCATGTCCTGCTTGCAGTTAAGCTCTCACGGTGGCTAACTCTGCAAGCTTAGCAATTGTGGCTGCACTCCTGGAAAGTCCAAAGTCATTATAGACAAAGCAGGGTTTGCAGGAGCCTTTGGTTACTGGGTGAAGATGCTGTGGCTGTTAACAGCATGTCAGGAAGTATGCCTCCCACTCTGGTACCCAGTGCTGCCAGATTTGTACTGGGTTTTTCAAGCAGCATGTATGAAGTTTGTAGCTAACCCTAATGAGAATAACGTTGCTCCTGGAAAACTCATGCTGTTCTCTTAACAGCAGCTACTTGCAGTAGTGCAGCTGACACTTAACACTCCTGATAGAGAAAAAGCTTAGATCTTAATTACCATAATAAACACCTGAGAAGGTTTTTCAGGCAGAATGGTAAAAATGCTTGGTCCCAACTACACTAGGATACACATCAATCCTGTCCACTGATAACAGCTGCCCTTTTGATGGCAGTTGCAGCAGTATCGGTGATTGTACTCTGCTCTGTGTTTGTACAGTCCCTAGCACAAACGCATTCCTTTCTGTGACTAATCTTCCTAGGAATTACAGTGATGCAAATAATAAGTAATTAGTATATTTCATTATGCTAGCTCTGAGAAACTCAGTCGTGTTTGGGGACTGCTTGTCTCACAGTGCTGTGAAGGTCCTCCTTTAATTTGCCTTGCTCATTGATGTTGTGTCAAAAAGGCATCCTGCCGATATTTGGGAGCTAGAAACTCTCACATTGTGTGACTTTTTTCTAGTTTTCCTTGGATGACCACCTGGAAATAAGAAAAATGTGTTATTATCAGAGTACTGCGGTTTGGAGTGAAGCCCCCTGTGGTAGTCCAAGAGTACAATTGTCAAGAAATGGATACAAATGGTCAAAACAGTGGATGCTGAACAGTGGATACTAATGCAAGGCATTTATTATTCTCAGCAGTACATGACTTCTGAGATGCTGGCTGGCATTTAGGGTGAGGAAGAGATTCTCTATAAATTGAATGGAAACCTTATATAGTTTCAGTTTTGAAGGCACATTGTCTTCCTTTATTGCAGCTGTGATTCTTAATGTATGTATTGTTCCAAGCCTAATTTCAAGCTCTCAGCTATTATTCTTTTTCCTACTTAAATCTCTGTGTGGTTTTCCTTTCCAAGAAGAATTTGTTGCCATGCTTTGGTCTGTGAGCTATAGCCAGGTAACTATACAAAAGCTGTAATACCAGCACTTCCTATGTGTGTGTGTGCTTTTTAGAAAATGGGTTGTTACGTTGGTGGCTTATACCTGTGTTAGGGTGTGTCCTTGTCACAAGCAGTTGTGAGACGCAAAGACCTCAGGAGCCTCCGAGGCCCTGTTTTTGTAGACACTGAGTAGTCAAGTGAGGCTGAGGTGAGGCATCCCTATAGCTTCTGGTGGCTGTCCTTTCCCCCTCTCTCTATCCCAGTCTGCCAGTCCACCCAGATTGACTCATCGGGGTGTGATGTCAGGGGAGGCAGTGACTTCTGAGTACTTCACCATGGTGCCACTGACCCCTGATGCTCCAAATCTATGGCCATGCAGGGAGGGAAGAGCTTGGGAGGGGAGAGCAGAGCTTAAACGGGAGGCAGCCACTTTGGGTGGCCTTGTGGTGGCTCAGCTCTGCTAGGAAGTAAATGTCTTCCTGGACTTGAGCCGGGGTGACCATGGAGGGGGATGTGGAGAGAGGCTTGTCTGTCCCTGGTCATGGTGGGGGTAAGGGAAGGCACTCACCCTCTTGGAGCACAGAGTCCCAAGGGAAGAGGTTACAGTTCGTGTTTGCTTTCTGTGGTGTATGGTAGCTGTTGTAGAGGTGAGGCATCTCCAGTGGAAGAACAGAAAGGAGGGACTGTTTGGTACATTGTTTTTCAATTTACTCCTTTGGTTTGGGATGGTGCTTGGTACCCTATGTGTGAAGTACCAGCGTCTGATAACTACTTTTGTGAAAGTGTCTCCTGAGCTGGATTTATTACAGTTCCTTAAATTGATCTCTGTAGTGGAGTAATTCAGCTTTTATTGAAGTGGGTGAAGCAGTAAGCCAACTCTGATTACTTTTCAAAGCTGCACAGTAGAAGTAGACTGTGTGACATACTGTGCTGCAGGCGCAGATTTGTGAATTCTTTTGTTTTGCTTTCTGAAGGATTAGTTTTCAGATTTTCCAGGGTTTCATCTTGGATTTAGGTTTTCCAGGGCTTCAGCTTGAATTTTAAATTTACTACATGGCTTTCTGAAAGTGAATTTATGAATCATTGTTATGGATTTTGAGTAATTATGTTGTCATGCTGTTATTGATAGATGCAGAGTCATGGAGCTTTGAGTAATGCCACCTTGGAAAAAAAAAAAAGATACTTTAGAAGCAGTGCACGTAATTGTATTTCCCTTAACATTCATGGGAGCATGGAAGGGTCACTACAGTATCTTACTGATGGACATAAGTGTTTCATTAAAAGGTGGCAAGTGCTTGTATTCCTGTGGTAGAACAAAATAATTTGTCAGCACAGCCATTTAGTGTCTTTTCTGCTTTTTTTGTGTGTTTTAACTTAGTACATAAAACTTCAACTCTATTCAGGATTTCTAAGCTTATTTCTAAATAAGGTGTTGTATTTGGTGCTGTATTCCTCCTACTGCAAGATAACTTCGGTTAGAAATTTATTGTGTCTTTACTGGTACAGGTAGCTATAATCAGGAGCTATTTATGGATCTGATGCAAACGTCATTTAGACTTTTAGAATATAATTCCTGTCCAGTTGGCATTTGGTTAGTTATATATGCTTTAATGCACCTCTAGGTAATCTGTTGTTTTGATTTGAATCAGTTTAGCCACTCTGACTTTGATGTTAGAAAGTCCTGACATCATGATGGAAATTGATGCTAAATGAATCTGATTAATGAAAAGCCATTAATAAGCAAGTAAATAATACTGAAAATACCACAAAATAATAATTTAAAAAATGGGAAAAGTTACGCTCTCCAAGGTGCTTTAATATTATAAAGAGAGGAAATGCTCATTTGCATGCTAGTGTAATGTTATACATTGTTGTGGTAGAATCAGGAAGGATACTAGAGGAAGGAAATTCAGGGAAATTACTTAACTTGTTTCTGCTTTCATAAAAAAGGTTGTTTTGTTTGTACTTTCAGGTCATTTGGTTCAAAATACGGCTTACTAGCAAGTGGAAAGAAACTACAGGCCCAGAGGCCTTTCTTTAAGTGTAAAAAACCCAACAGTAGCCAATGATAAAATTGGGACAATGATAACATAGAACATTGTTACTCATTGTAAGATATAATATTACTGGAGAAGAATAGCAAAGGAGACCAACCCACTAACAATACAAGTTGTATATTGACCTAGATTTCATAGGGCTGGCAGCTCTGTGTAAGCTATATAGAAATATTCCTCTCTTGATTAAACTAAAAGTGCTTTTGTTGAGTAAAGCTAATACATTTGTCATGTATAATGTTTTCCTGATTATATTAGTACTTTTCTGATGTAGTTAAAATTGCAGACAGGAATTACAGGCAAGAATGATTTCTATTTACAGCCAATTTATACTGACATGGTGTATCGCCTTGCTAGCAAAACAACTGCCTTTGTTTGTGTGTCCTTTTCTAAGGATCTAGTCACCTGTGTTAGGGCAAGGTACATTCTGCTTTTAAAACAAACTCTGAGAATTTAAGAACACTCAGCTCTCCCTGTCCTTGGTTGAATTGCAAAGATTTATGCTTCAGCCAGGCATGAATATAAATAACATGGCATTTAATTGGTGTGCTTTACATTTTTATTCCCATGATAGAAAAACGTAACATGTAGAAAAAATCTTTTATGACCATTTAAGTGTGGTTAAGGCATATCTCTTTTATTAATGTAAGCAGAGATTTTGTTCCTGCTGTCAAAGATAATATGCTTGGACCTTTCATTCTTAGTGAGTTTTGACTGAAGAGTGTGTGTGAGCATCTATTGCATATATGTCTATACAGGCACTTAACGTGGCTTTTACTCTAATCTGGAAGAATGCAGTTTTGTGAAATAAACAGAGATGTTTTGTTTTAGGTTTTTTTGACAGTTCACAGATGGAGAAAATTGAGACTTGAGACATTATAGAATCATAGTAAGTGAAGGGTTAAGTATGAAAGTTTTACATGAAATTCAATCATGAATATACTGGCTATAATCTTAATGGCTTCAGTATTGAAAATCTGGTGTGCTGAACGTGAAAGTTATGGTTTAGTGTTTTGTGGCAGCAAGATCAAAATACTTAATTAGAACCTTAACGTGTACTTGAATGAAAAGCAAAATTGAAGCTGTATTTTGGTTTTATATCTGTCAATTTATTTTTCTCAACAAGTTGATTAGGCACTGAGTCTATGACTGAACAAACTACTTAAACACGTGCTTAATGTTAAACATATGAACCTAGTGATGAAAGTTGGGCATGTGCTGTTCAGCTGAATTAGAGCTGAAATTACCTCATCTGTGCATTATCTTAGCCCAGTGATTTACACTTACAAGTGCAGCTTTTC
>NW_010333877.1:4957-35406 GCF_000700745.2 Antrostomus carolinensis
CTGATTCTGCCTTGGGGTTGTGGCTGAGATGAGCTCTCAAACCCCTTAACAGTCTTGTCTTCTAAGATTTAAATAATGGGAAAACAGTAAGTGACAAAAAGCGTTAAAAAATATTGGTATAATTTGAAAGATCTCCTTGAAAATTTGTTACTGTATATTACATGTAAATTACGGTATATGTATAGACTTACAAGAAGCATCTACTTTTGAAGTGATTGCAGTTATGTTAATGAATACTTCCATGCTGTGTTTTCTTGCAATACGTTTCTATTGTGAAGTGCCACAGAGTTTGAAGGACCGTAGAGGCTTTTCTATGGTTTTGCTGTTCCCTCTTCATTTTGTTGTATGCACATCCTTTAGAACTTGAACTGGTATTTCTTTCCTGTTCTGTCTGTATCTGTATAGTGCTGGCCTACTGCGTGTGCTTTGTGGCACCATTTAATTAATAATCTGAGAAAATGGCAGTAGAGGGGTCGATAGCCGTGTTCAGCCTAGACACAACTGTCTCTCAGAGGGTCTTTTCACTCCCGGCTGCCTTCTTGCACTTGGTCAGTATTCACTTAATTTCATGGCTGGTTTAGCTAATGTGAAGGCAGCTGACTTTATTGCAAGCTTCAGCTTTTGAAGGGGCAGGTTGTCTCCATGTTAGAGCTCTAAGTCATTGCTTGGCTTTGTTCTTTCTCCCTGACAGACCATGGAGTGCTTGTACTTTGTTTCTTGCAGCCACTAATGTCACAAAGTTAATAGTCATGTGCAGTCCTCTTTCATGTACTGATTACTACAATATAAATTATTTTCATTTATGTATTTTTTTAAACAGGCATGATACACAATGGATTACTTACTGACTTTGGATGAATATCAGTCATAGCTGTGGGTCTGTAAAAACAGACTTTAATTACATTAACTTCTCAACAATGAATGGGAGGTCATGCAGTATGAGCCATTGGACAACAGGTATTCCTGAGGGACTTAGGATGATCAGTGGACAGCAGATCCCACCTATCAGAGGTCACGCGGGAATGCCCTGCCCATCTTCAAATAGCAGCACCCCAACCCCAGCTCTTGGAAACTTGTCTGCCAGCCTGCACTTAAAGATGCCCCTTGGAGGAGGGGTTGCTCCTCAGAGCAACATCATTGACAGTACTATTCACCTTCCTGCTCTAAGTCCCAGGAAACAAGTGATTACAAATGCGAAACCTTTATTAGAAGTCCCACAGTCCCCAGGACTGTCAGCCCCACAGTCTTTAAAGCCAAAAGCGCAAGAGTTTGGAAATACTTTCTCCCCATGCACAGGTGAAGGTAAGACTCCTTTTTCTATTGCAATTAGTAATAGCATTTATTCTCCAATATCACATACTCAGATGGTATTTAGTAGATGGAACCCAGTTTCTTCTTTACCACTCTTACTACAAAGGAAGAGATACTGAAACAAAATGTTTCGCTATTTTCTACAAAAGTAATTAATCGTTTGATTATTTCCAGGGGCTTTGTATTACACAATAATTGCTCAGAATCATTGAATTGTGCTAAGATTCTTTTAAACAGTATAGTTTGCTTTGCTAACATAACCTCTTGAATCATCAAATCCAGATAGTAATTTTATGTTCTGTGATACCAGAATTTTGTGAGTGCTATCAGAAATGCTCCTTCTTAGATGCATGAACACAGCTTTCCAGTGGTGACTAACAGCTGCTTACTTACGAAAGTAAGTCATGCTTTTTAGAGTGCTTAGGCTAGACAAGCTGTAAAGCACTTTGGAGCATGTCTTGATCATTTGCACTTTGCAATCCATTTTTTGGAACCACTGTTTATGCTGTAGAAAATAGTGATGCATAGCCCTCACAAAATTTGGAGGCTGGTCCTCTGTGAATAACTGCTTGTGCATCAGAGATTTACCTATGAGAAAGTACTTGACTGTCTGCTCTTGGGTCTTTGAAGTCAAAACAGAACTTAGAAATTTTCAGCACTTCTTGACTCTGATGGTGCTGGAGATAAGGATACTCTTTTAGAAGAGTTTTGGTATTTTACTTTCAAAACTGAATGTACATAGACGTGAGAATTTAATGTATAGAAAATAATTAAGTGGTTTAAAATATGAAGAAAATCTTGGGTTGATATAAGAGTGAAAATGCTGAAAAGGAGACAGAGATTTCCCATTTTATTTCAAGTCTGCTGCTTCTCTCCATTTTCTATTTTTCTTCACTACTTCCCTTTGAAAACTTAAGAAGTCTGTCTCTCTTCAGCAAGGCTTGCAAGCTTGAAACCAGTATCATTTCAAAACAAGTTGAAAGTTAACTGCATGCTTGAGTTCTCTGCTGAGTCACACCAGTCACACCAGTGGTCATGCATATTCATTGTGTGGCATCTGAGATCACCTGTCTGGTTCTCACTTTGGTGGTGGTGGTGTGTGTGATTCAAGTTGTATGGCTTCAAGCTTCTGCTACAGTGAAGTGGAATCCTCACATGATGAGCTTTGGAGGAACTTTTCTATCTCTCTTTTACTACAGGTAGAGCCTGATTACTGCTGTCTTCAAAATTACATGCCCCAAACCAGGGAGTCCATGCTGGGATCTCTGAAATAGCCCTACATAACAGCTAATCCACCTGCAGCATGTGTTGCAGAGCAGCATCGCAGGGTGAAGAGAGCATCACCTAATTTACTGTCCTTGGATTGGGGATTTTGATTTACTGTGCTGGAGTGTTCTGTTCCTAGCTGCTGTCATTTCCATCTTCTTGGCCTGATTAGCAGTCATATATGTAAAGTAGTCTGCTGTTTTGTGGGATAGTGAGTAGAGAGTTCAGCTGAAGGGCTGGCATTAGAGGTGCTTATATATAAACAGTTCTGGTTAGACAAGATACTATGGACTTCAAATATGATGGACTTCAGATTCTGTGTTTCTGTGGGTTGGGATTAATAATTTCCCATGCTTTAAAGTTCTTGTTATTAGCAGTACTACTTAGCAGTACCACTTACAGTGTTGAAGACTTGTGCTGGGAACATACCTATTATGGGAGAGCTAAGTCTTGTTCGCATGATGTCCACATGTTCTAAGACTTTGAACCTTGCTATGCTGTATAAAGCATAGCATGCATGTAAATAAGACTGTAAACTTTTTATAAAACTATTCATGTAATTTATGCTTGTATAGCTCTTTCATATTTTGTCCTTTTCTGGTGGTAGGTACAGGGAGGGAAATATTTTTTGGTAGGTGCTTATTTTAGTTAAACCACCTCAAGAAAACAACAGTTTTCCTTTTACACCTGTCTCAGTATCACTTATGGAGGCTTGTGCTATTCAAAGTTGGCATTTTTATGTTTTGTTTGTTTTTGTTTAGTTGGGTTTTTTTTGCTTTTTTACTTTCAAACACATGGGATAGTAAAAGCAGCAAGATACATAACAAAATGACTTGCTTTTTTTGGAATAGTTTCCCTGCATTCTTTCATTAATGGATAAAACAGTTTAAAAAAGCAAAACAAAATAGCTTCAGTTTGAGGTGGAGGGAAAAACAGAACATTTTGGGGCAATCCAACTGTGTGCCTTGTTTTTTACAAACTTTTTTTTTTTTGACAGGAGGTGGTGCTGAGTGCACAAAACCAGAACAGTAATAATCTACAGTAACTACAACATGCAGAGAGTCTTTACTTTGCATGAAGACTCTTTATCTTTTATAATGTTGCAAAGCTTTGAAAGGAGATGATTTTTAGAAAGGATGCCACCTAATTCACATTAAGAGAAACTGCTCTGCTTTTGTGCACAATGAAAACTTGAAGCCTGTTATGCTGTGATACTGTATGGAGGAAAAAAAGCAAGTCTGAATATACATTGGTGCTTATCTCTGACTTCAATTACTTTACCTTCTGTGTGATACTGATGTTACCATATGCTCACTAGTACTATGTTGTGCATATGAAAAATAAAATAGTATAAGGGTGGATTTTTTTCAGTACAGAAAAATGTACTGGTACAGTGATTTTTTTTTTCTCCCTAGGAGTGTACACTTCTGTGTACCCATGTTAGATATTTGCACATAGAAACTAGGTGCAAAATGCAGGCATAACAGTACACGTATTTGGCATTGGAGATCTAGTGTCTCTCCTTTTGTTTGATATGTGCATTTGACCACTTTTGGTGAGTAAATGGTTTCACACCTTTTAGACTTACTTAGGCCTAGAAAGAGGTCATTACTGACAGTGTCTGCTGAGGGGAAAGTGAGCTAGAGAGACATCAGGCAAGAAGGAGCAGAAAGGGGAGAAGGGTGAGAACAATAAAGGAAGACACAAGACCATTACGCTGGCCAGCACTGGTCTTCAACATCTATCATCAAGGCAGATCTCTTCACAGAAGTCTTGTAATGAAAAATAATATAATTTAAAAAATCCTTTTTATATACTTTTGAAAAAGCTTTCTACCAAGTATTCTGTTAAAGTGTGTACATTTCAAATAGTTCAAATGAGAACTATGTGCTACATTTGGTGATGTCCACAAGTTATGTATTCAAGAATTTATTACCAGCATATCTGCATTTTATACACATCTGAATAGTATTATTTTTTCTAGAAAACCTAGTAGCTGTTCTTACTGCTTGTCTTATTCACTGATCTGTGCTGACAATGGACTTGTGAGTGCAAGCTGGACTATGTGCAGGCATTTCCTGAGTGTTCTCACGTCTCATGTAGTAAGAAAAATCCCAAATCCTTCTGAAAACAGCACGTATTTTCTGAAAGGACCAATATGCTCAACACCTATACTGGTTTCTCTTACTCAGTGAATGAAAACATATTTTTGAAGTCCATCAAGAGGTATTAGAGATAAAAACATCCCTGCTGGTGCAGGTAGTTGAGTAGCTGGCTGTGGGAGTAGTTCGGGAGGACACCTCATATTTTTTCCCTTATCATTATTTGTAAGGACCACTGTGGGGAGGGTCTTGCTGACGGAGTTGGATCCTTGGTCTGGATCACTGTGATGATGCTTAACATGCTTATGGCAGTTCATGCAAAGTTTAGGAGTGGATTTTCCTGTCCTGTAAGACAATATATTGTAGTCTTAAAACAGCTTGGATTTGACTGATGGAGAATTTCCAAAATGTGACCAAAATTCTGTGCTGAGGTGCTGTTGTTGGAGGTGGTGCAGCTGCTGCACTTTCAGCCGCCATGCTCATAACCCAGTGGAGAGGTCCATCATGTCGGTTGACAGCTAACAGCGTGAGTCAGCTGGGTGCCCAGGTGACCAAGAAGGCCGACAGCATCTTGGCCTGTATCAGAAACAGTGTGGCCAGCAGGATCAGGGAAGTCATCCTTCCCCTGTACTCGGCACTGGTGAGGCTGCCCCTTGAATACTGTGTCCAGTTTTGGGCCCCTCGCTGCAAGAAGGACATTGAGGCGCTGGAGTGTGTCCAGAGAAGGGCAACAAAGCTGGTGAAGGGGCTGGAGAACAAGTCTTATGAGGAGCGGCTGAGGGAACTGGGGTTGTTTAATCTAGAGAAGAGAAGGCTGAGGGGAGACCTAATTGCTGTCTACAACTACCTGAAAGGAGGTTGTAGGGAGGCAGGTGTGTGTCTTTTCTCCCAGGTAACTAGTGACAGAAAAAGATGCAGTGGCCTTAAGTTGCACCAGGGGAGGTGCAGATTGGATGTCAGGAAATACTTCTTCACTGAAAGGGTTCTCAGGCAATGGAACGGGCTGCCTAGGGAGGTGGTTGAGTCACCATCCCTGGAGGTGTTTAAAAGACAGGTAGATGGGGTGCTCGGAGATATGGTTTAGTAGTGGACAGGTATGGTTGGACTCGATGATCTCAGAGGTCTTTTCCAACCAGGAGATTCTATGATTCTATGGACATGGGGAGGGGAAAGGCAGCCTGGCAGCTTGGCTTTTGGTCTTCCTTATTGTGATTGTGGTTGGAGCTGGTATGTCTGGCAAGATTTTCTGGAAATTTCAAGGAGCTCTCAGTCATGAGAGCTGTCGCCATCTCTTTGTGACTCCCATTCTCCCTGGCAGCAGGTGATGCTGCACTTGTTGGGAGTTCAAGCTTTGGAAACCAGTCTGGCCTTTTGTTCCACCCTGACTGCTCTACTAAAACTGGTGTAGTCAACATGTGGGTGTGTGACAAAGACTGTGTTATAGTTGTGGGGAGTTGACATGAAAATATTTGAGGTGGGACTTGAGGATGCAGATCTGGACATTTGTTAGTAAGAAACGCAGAAACTTGTGCAGAAAGGGACACCTTTTTTTCTCCTTTCCAGGGCCATTGAAAAGACAACTGTCTTCTTCCATTTCTGTGGTTCCTGCAGTATTAAGGTTGTTCCTTGATACGAAAAATCATTGTGTATTTGATTTCCTATTTTCTTGCAAATGTGATTGTAATTTTTTTCCAGTAAAATGAGTCAGCTAGCTAATGTTCATGTGTAAGATGAACATGTTTCCTGCTGGAGATCATTAAGCTCTTCCTTATCCTGGAAATAGTTGACAGACATTAAATCTTGGGATTTAATTTTGTGAGGGTTTGTTTTGTTTTCTTAGAAGCTCTGAAAGAAGAAGAAGCAGCTCCAGTGCTGCTAAGCTGTGTGAGAACTATGAACTTGGTCAGGTCATTTGTCTCCAGTTGCCAAGAGAGTTTTGTTTCACTTTTGAACAACAACCGCACAGATCTTTGAGGAGTGTTATATGCTGAAGTGTTAATCAGTAAGCAGCTTGAACCACACTTGAAGTCTCTTTAACATACTTATTTTGCTCTCTAGTACTGTTGTTTTTATGTGTCAGTTGGCGCAGTCTGAAAAAATATGTTAATCAGTATTCTGTGCAGTTCCTTACACAGAAAGCTTGACTGAAGACTTAAGTTCTTTTTCAGTTGTTTTCTATTATCAATTGTCAGCAGTTTTAAAGCCTGGTGATTGACGATGTTTAGGTATAGCAAAGTGATTAAGCGATAATGATCTTAGTTTTATCCAGCATGACACATTTTCCAACTTCACATGTGCTTCAGTGAACTTGATAAGCTTGAAAAACAACACAGGATCCATCAAGGCAGGGAAATCATTAGTTGCAGCTCTGGCAGTTGTTGGGGAAATCCATTCTGGAGACAGTAAGAATGGCTCTCAGTGGATTCTTTTGTCTGGTCTAGGACTTCCCAAAAGGGCACAGCTGAGAACATGGGAATCCCCAAGTTTAATTCAGCAATGAGTTTTAGGAGCTGGATGACCAGCAATCCTGGTCAGGTTTGAGAAGGTTCGCTGTGGCTCTTAGTCTGCCTCTCATAGGATGTACAACAGGTTTACTTCATTTTTATGTGAAAGGTAGTGTGCAGATTCTTGTTGCAAGACATTCCTTTGGAGTGTTTTTTTCAGGTTAATTTTTCTTTTTCCTAGCTGTCATGTTTCAGGGATGGTTCAACTTCTGAACATAAATCTCTTGAACACAAATGATGGAAGGCAGTGATTTACATTGACTTTGACCCTGTACTTTTATAGGCTTTATCTTAAGCATTCAGATTTTTGCTTAAGAACAGAATGTTTTAAAAAAAATAAAAATAGCTAGTGATACCAAAGTGCATGTTGGACTACGTGTTATAAAGGCCTCAGACAACTTATAAAAATTCCCTGAAGAGTGTTAGGCTTAATGCCAAAAAGGATCTATTTTACACAGGAACTGTAAAATCCCTCAAGAGTATTAGGCATATAGCCAATGCTTACCCATTCTGTGTTAAGAGTGTAATTTAACTTCTCTTATACTCATACTTATACCTTTATCCTCTGCTTTCTGGGCCTGAACAGTGAGCTTTACAATGAATTGCAGCTATCAAAAATACAGTATAGTGAAGGGGTAGATTTAAGTAAAGCTTATATTTTATAATTTTCTTAGACCAAATATAATTTTTTTCAGACTGGGGTAAACCAGTTGAAGGTGATGGGGTGTATTTGCCAATAGCTTAACACCTGTTTTCACCATGAGGACAGCTTGCTGTTGTCAATAGCATCCAAAGGCTGCCTCCAACTGGAAGGGTGTAAAGAAAGCATGGGCAAGCTGGGGAAGGCTATACCAAGCTCATGACCCCATGGGCAACCTCCAGTGGAGATCTCAATATGCCTTTGAATGTCCTCCCCAAAAAAATTCCCAAAGGAAAAATCAAGGCAGATGTACCTTCCTAAGAAGGTGACTTCCAGGATGTAGCCTTTCTTCTTTTTTCCTCCGCTGATACTGATTAAAGAATGCTTATGCATCTGCACTTCTGTCATCCTAAAAATGGCTCATGAATTTTGTATCCTCCTTCAGGTTTGCAGAGAGGAAAACTTGATGCCTTAGGTCAAGCCATCATAAACAAGCAAACCAAAAAAGGCCAAACTATATTTTCACTCGACTTTGAGAATCTTCAGTTTAGAACATGATTTTTCAGTTTTGTTTTTTCACCAGGAGGTGGCACTCACAAAATCTGTGTTCATATAGCAAGATGCATGTTTCAGCCACCTTTTTGTAGGCAAAATTTGGAATAAAAATGCGATGGAAATAAAAAATTTTTGGAAGTTTTGCACCTGAAAATTCTTGAAAACTGCATTGAAGCCACCTCTCCCTCTGAGTGAAGTAAGATTTGAGTGTTTTGATGTGAATATGGGTAAGTCACTTACATTTGCTGTGTCTCTATTCTTTGAATTGGCAAATTTTGGATAAGTAATTTTTACATTTATATGGTGCTTTCAGACCTCCATCTGAGATGCAATTTATTGATATCAAACACAAAGTTAGTTTCAGGGTTGCATTTGCAGCTACAGAGAGAGAACAGGTTGGTGGCATCCTGGGGTGCATTAGAAGGGGTGTGGTTAGTAGGTGAGAGAGGTTCTCCTCCCCCTCTACTCTGCCCTGGTGAGGCCGCATCTGGAATATTGTGTCCAGTTCTGGGCCCCACAGTTCAAGAAGGACAGGGAACTGCTTGAGAGAGTCCAGCACAGAGCCACCAAGATGATTAAGGGAGTGGAGCATCTCCCTTATGAGGAAAGGCTGAGGGAGCTGGGTCTCTTTAGCTTGGAAAAGAGGAGACTGAGGGGAGACCTGGTTAATGTTTACAACTATGTTAAGGGCAAATGTCATGAGGATGGAGCCAGGCTCTTCTCAGTGATGCCCAACGATAGGACAAGGAGCAATGGGTGTAAGCTGGAACACAGGAGGTTCCGCTTAAACTTGAGAAAAAACTACTTTACAGTGAGGGTGACAGAGCCCTGGAACAGGCTGCCCAGGGAGGGTGTGGAGTCTCCTTCTCTGGAGACATTCAAGACCCGCCTGGACGCCTTCCTGTGTAATTTCGTTTAGGTTCCTGCTCCAGCAGGGGGATTGGACTAGATGATCTTTTGAGGTCCCTTCCAATCCCCAACATTCTGCGATTCTGTGATTCTGTGAATAGGGTGATAAAAAGCAGCTTGGTGCACAGTTAAGCATAGATGTGTGCAACGCTGAATTTTGCAGATGGATTTGGCTTTTTTGCGCATTACCACTGTGTTCTTCTTGTATTATACTGCCTTTCCTAGCTGTGCTACAACATGTTCTTCACCATGGTAATGTGTTCCTTCATTTGGTGCACTCTGCTGCAGACCTGTTTGATGATGGTGGCAGAAGCATACCAACTGCTTGCTTTGCTTAACTGCTCTCTCCTACCCCTCTCCCGTGGAAGACAGTAAGAGAAGCTGCTCTTCTGACATTTGTTCTGTATACAAAGTCCAAAAATGATCTTTCATTTACTTTCAGAATTTTCACACAGTTGTGAATACTTGGAATAGTCCTGTGAGGAGCAGGGAGTTGAACTCAGTGGTCCTTATGGGTCCCTTCCAACTTGGGATATGCTATAATTCTGTAAGTCCTCTGTGAATAAAAGCAGGAATTGTCTGTGCCAGTGAGATTTTTTCTTTTCTATTTTACTTATGACTGGTCTTTCTGAAGATTAATTTGATAATTAGTTTTGTCTTGGAGTTCAAGGGAGCTAGGGGAATTAGGATGCCTTTTTTTAAAGGACTGGGCTTGCATGTTTGAACTTTGGCTTAGCTTGGACAATGAACTGTCTTAAAGTGTATCTGACCTGTTTCTAACTGGGTTGTAAGTAGCCTCCATGTGTTCCTTTTTCTGTGTTACTGTACCACTTATCCCTTCCAGGGTAAATTTCATCTCAGGCCTGTGAGGTGTTTGCATGCATTGTGTGTTACCTTATACTTGAATTAGTGGAGTGTGTCCTTCACTGCTAGTTGTAAGATCTTTTCAGCAGAATTGAGATACCAGCTCCATGTGTGGTGGGTGCAGCAGATGGGGCACTTGGCAGGGAATGCAGAGATGCAGATGTAAAAACATGCAAATATTAAAATTTATTCTGGGTTTTCTCAAGAGCCTTTTTAGCAAGAGTATCTATCTTCTTTTACCTAAGTAAAAATGATTAAACTGTATATAGAGATTTTTCTTTTCAAATTTCTGTGCTCAAAACACTTATTTAGGATGTTTCCAAACCATTCATGGTAAAATTCTTGGTAACTCCAAAGCCTTTTCAGTGTCCAAATCTCATTCAAGACTCAGAAACAGACAGATTGAGACAAAATTGCCTGAATTTATAATTCATGCTTTATTCAGATACTAGTATAGTATGACAGGCAGTCATCATCATTGCTGACATTACCAACAGGAAGTTTAGTTTGGCAGCTGAGTATACTTCTTAGTTGCATAACGTACACTTTAATGTCCTCATTCTGTCCTCCTGAGATGTTTTCAGTGGATTATTTCAGAGGATAAGCCAAGACTTCAGCAGTAGCATATTTGATCTACATTGAAGTTACATTTATTATGTACTACTGTTTGAATGTCAGTCAGTAAATCTGCAGATGGCTTTCAGGTTCCAGCTAACCGAACTGTAATTGGTCTGTCAATCATCATTGCCAAATAAAAGCTCTTCTAAAAAACTACTGACCCAGCATTGGTGTCAATTAATTAGTGAAATATATCTTCTGATGCAGTCCACGCTTCTTCTTGTGTGTATTTTGATGCTTTTGTCAGTAAAAGAGGACTGCTTGGATATTTATTTGCTGAACCACCTAGCCAGAAAGTGAGTTGGCTTTCAAATAAGAGGATATTTTCTAGTTTCCTCAATAAGAGGAAACTAGATGATCTTTCAGGTCCCTTCCAACCCTAACCATTCTGTGATTCTATGATAAATGCTTAAAAATTATTTTGTAATGTAAGAGAAATACTGGTCATTTTGGGACCTTGAGGCCTGCTGGAAGACCAC
The DNA here is from genome assembly GCF_000700745.2 of Antrostomus carolinensis. NCBI lineage: Eukaryota > Metazoa > Chordata > Aves > Caprimulgiformes > Caprimulgidae > Antrostomus > Antrostomus carolinensis. The sequence goes on from NW_010333877.1 coordinate 16,206, forward strand.
TTTTTGATATCCTGTGTATCCTTCCTGGCCAGCTCCTGAAGAGTGAAATGGTTTGGCCATAGAGGTGCGAGGCTGGTAGTTTTTGCTCACTTAATCCGTACTCAGATTCTTGCTAGCTTTCCTGCATCACTTAAAGTGGCTTCCTATCTTGACTTCTACTGCACTGGCATCTTTCCCATCTTGCAGTTACTCTCTCAACTGCTTTCTTCATTGGTGTGAAATACAGTTACACATCTTGTTTCCCTGTGAAAAACCATTTGTTTTTGAAGGCACCATGTGTGTGCATAAGAGAAGAGGGAAATTTCTGCCCTGAGCCATGAGTGTTTATCTCTGAAATTACTGGGGTTCATGTGGTGGGATATTGTTTCTGGCATCTTGATTGGTTGCAGTGGAAGTGATTATTATTTTACCACACTTGTTTTGGTGTAAAGGTGGGAGAAAGAGCAGAGAAAGCATAATGAAAGATTTTTTGATCATTAAAGCATTTTAGAAATGCATGGAGAGGGAAAAGGAATGAGGAAATTAATTTTACATAGATTTTTATATTCACATCCTTTCATTCATTTGTGATCACACAAACTCTGGGTAGTATTCAGAATCCAGTGAAATTGTCAGGTTTTGATTAGTCTCTTTATTAGTGTTAACTTGAATGGGGATGGGAAGTGTTTGTTTCATGAAACAACAAGGCTTTGTGTAGTTAATGGTGAAATTGCTAATGCTGCCTGGAATCTTATGTAAGATCAACACCATTAATTTTTAATGTTTTTCCTATGGCTGTTTTGAATTCCTTTCTCACAAAAGAAAAAACATTTTCTTGCTAAATATGGAAGCTGCTGAAGGCTTTGAAACTTTTATTGACCTCATGGCAAGTTTTATGCAGAAATTAAGTAGGGTTGATATCTCATTGGGATGTGTGATTTACTAGGTGTTCAAAAGGTGGAGCAGCTTTGAGTCTGCCCCGGAAACACTTGAAAAACAAATGAGATAAACCACGTGTCCAGTTATCTACTGGCAATCTCTTCACCCATGCCTGTTTCACACAGCCTCCTGACTGGTGGTTACCAAAGGCCACTGGTCCCCACCAGTTGGGATGATGGGTCCTGTTGTCCCCAGCATCACAATTTTGTCTCCTTTCCCTCTACATGTACTCCATTGGCAAGCCTTTCTAGCAGCCAGCATGCTTGTGCAGGGTGTGCCTTGGAGCTTCATCCCATACCTCAGATAACTCTGTCTTCTTCTCTTTCATATGTCCTAGGCACTCCTCTTACCTTCCTTCAGCTCAGCCCCTACTAGTTATGAACAGCACTGATGGAAAAGGAAAACTTGTTCGTGTAAAGAGCAGGTGCAGTAAGCACCTGCAAGAACTGTCTCTCTTTCACTTATGTGCCAAAAAACCCAGATCCCCAACTCCAGTGATAAGTCTAATATGAAAAATAAGTCTAAACAGACCTCGATTTCAAATTTTGCTTTTGACAGACATGATTATTTTCTGATATGGAAAACATTGTAGTGACAGGTTCTGACCCCCTTTTGCCTACTAAATACTACACTGTGTAAAGTTCAGGGCTAATGGGAGTAAAGGATCATAGTCTGGACCACAGAAGATGAAATTGTTAGTATACATGTAGGGCAACCAGGACTGAAATTTGGAAGTGTAATTCAAATATGGGTATAATTCTGTTATGAACACTGCTCTTGATTGTCTACTTCTCCACTTGTGTTGATTATTAATACGCATTCAGATAGGCTTCAGTTCTTGTAAATCTATTTTCATAGATTTGGGTCTTAATATTCTGTATATTGAAGGACCTATTTAGACTTGTGGAATTTCTTATTGTTGTACACTGACATTAATAAGGGGAAAAATTAAGATTTTTTTTTTTTTTTCGGAAGGCAAATGTCTGAAGTGTTCTCAGGCTTCAAACCTAAAACACAATGCAGAAGTCTTCCTCCCAAAAGAAGGAAAAGGACATTCTGTGTGCATTCGTAGAGGACAGTCACAATCACTGATAACTGTGGTACTAGGAAGGTGGACTTAGGAGAAAACATGGACCTTCTTGGGCTGGTGATTCTGCATAGGGACTTGTGAGTGGGAAGATCAGTCCCAGTGCTGTCAGAGAGACTTCTGAAAATATGAGCTGGGGCGCTCTTTTTATATGTCTGTGTTCCCCATTGATTCTTAGTAAGAGAAAATATTGCATGAACATTCTCTGACTGCAACATTATCTTCTTCTCTAATCTGTAGATTTTTTAATTAAAGTGTTCTACCGAGAGAGGCGGTAGAGTCTTTGCAGCTGGAAGGACACTTCTTTTAGATAGTAAGAACTTCTTCCTGTCAGAGGGTGAAGTTGACACTCAAAATGAAAGGAGAAGTTTATTTTTTAGCCTTTGTGGACAAGTCATAGAAATTTTATCAGAAAATGCTAGACTTTTATACAATCTAATGGAAAACTGTATCTATAGTGACTGGTTCTGCAGAAGTGTTGAAAGTGTAGGAAAAAAATTTATGTTAGATTCTAGAGGTTTAGATAGATTTATTTATTTAATTACAATTAAATTCCATAATCTGTTATTCTTTATAGGAGAGATTTTTTTTAAATTAATATGGTAAAAATAGTGTTAAAAAGTTGACTGAATTTGGATTATGAACTGCCAAAGATAAGTCACTTACTAAGGAACAATAGTAGCTTGGAAAGATAATTGAAAAAGTGTATATAGGGTTTTTTTTAATCTAAGTGTCTTCTCTCTAAACTTTTTGGAAGCCTTGGATTATTTTAGAACAGGAGAAAAAAAAACTGTTAAAGAAATAATAAGATGTAGAAGACAAAGCATCTGATTTTCCAACTCCAAACATTTTTTAAATACTGGTTTGAATTATTGAAGATAAAACTGAACATCAGTATTTTTAGTCATTCATACCTAACACTTGGTTGCAAAGGATGCAATCTGAAGTTCAGATGACTTCATTAAAATAAATGAATTGCTGCTCCTAATGCAGTATTGTAAGATTTAGGGTTTGATTCTTAGCAACTATTTTCATCCATTTTTCTGGTGAATATTGTATTTGTTTACAGTATTTCTGCTTATTATCTATTTACATAGCAATATAAGCACACATCCTAAATTTATATGCTCATGACTAATGCAACACAAATTCAAAATACAAGATGCAAACCTACTTTATTCCTATCTACAATATAGATAGGAATATCTTTATTCCTATCTATACTGCAGCTGTCTAACTCGAGACCAGAAAAATAGCGGCCACTGATTACTGCTGTGTGTGATAATACCCATCACTGAAGAGAAAAAACACATCAGTTCCCTTTTTATTGTGGTAGGACATTATATCAGATTTTTCCCCTTATATTGACACCCCCCACCCCCAAAATGACATATCTGTATTGTGTTCATTGTGTCTGTTGCTTTTGTGGAAAACTACCATTTCTTTCCTTGTTCTTCAGTTTTGCTGGTTTCTCACTAGCAGTGCCTCTTCTAGGTACTCTTGAGTCATTGCTAATACTGCATCTGCCAAAATCTGCTGCTGTAACTATATAAAAAATGTACAACTGCAAATTACAAAGTGTCTCAATGTCTGCACCGTGCCTGTGGCCATACCGCTCAAATACCTGTCATATGTCTTCACTATGTCTCTTTTTGTCTGAAATTTACCTGGTCCATGAAAATTAATAAACATTTTGCAGATACTGCTGGGTCCTATTCAAAATTTCACAATGTGACTCTTTGTATTAAGCCTGTAGTTGTATGTGGAGGGTGAATTCCTGGCAAGGATGAACTAGGGCACCTCTAAACTAGTGTCCGTGACCGGTATGATAACTCATAAAGACACAGGTTAGTACTTGTCATTTCCTCAAACTGGTAGTACATGTGAGAAGCTCCTTCAGGGAAGTGGTCCTTTAACAGGTACGGTGAAATCAAATGAGGTGGAGGGCAATGATAGGTGTAATTCCCGCTTTTCATCTCTCAGTGCTTGTGTTCTTGGTTCCAGGCTATCTTCTCCCACCCTCATTGTGCTCTTGTTATTTCCCCATCATTGCTACCTTTTATTTTTGGTATAAAAAATATACTGTTCAAATCCCTCCTCAGTTTCCAGTTTCTTTATAGAGTGATGAAGAGCTGCTGTGACAGTGCTCATGATAAGCAGCCATGTTCTAGTGTTACAAATACATACTTTATGTACACAAATAAAATAAATCTGCATGAAAGAAACCCGTTACCTTCTTCTGCAAGAAGGTAGTAGGTTTTTTTCATGCAGATTTATTTTATTACTTTGCTTTTTACTTCTTATAAGACCGATACTGATTGAAATTCATTTGAGAGTTAGAGCTGAAAGTGTGTGAAGAGATACCTGTGGGAGGAAGAGGGAGAACAAAGTGTGCATGCCCAGTGTTTACTTAACCACGATATAATTCTGCCAGCTGGACAAAGGGAGTATGCTACTAATTGCCCTGCTACAAGCCAAGGGGAACACCAAGGACCAAATCTGTGTAAATGACATTTAGGTTACTTGAGAAGTTTTGCAAAGCTGTGCTTCCTGAGGGAGTGACCTTGGAAGCATTGTGCCTCAGAGTTCACTGGATTTTTCAGGAAGATGCAGTTTTGCTTTACTTTCTTTTCTATACTCAACTTTCATTAATTTTCCTTCACTATTGCCTGCCTTTGTCTAGATCAAGCACTGCAATTGGTCAGTCTTGTTGGACTGTTTGTTGTCCTGTTTTTGGACACTGAGAAGAGCGTAGCTGTGTTAGTCTGGTGCTGCTTGTTGCATCGTATCTTTACTCCGCTGAAGTACAAATAGTGATGGTCTTATGGCCTCATACATGAAAGAGGAAGACAGACCACTGAAAACAAAATTTCCAGACCCAGGTTACTGCACTCTGATACTCTGTAACCTTCAGAAAAAAAAGGATGACAATTTCTGTATGTGTGATGGTTTCACTTGGCTAGCACTTGGCTAGCAACCAAACGCAGCTGTTCTCTCACTCCCCCCAACAGGGGATAGTGGAGAGAATTGGGGGGCAAGGGTAAGGCGACTCAACTCGTATGTTGAGGTAAGAACAATTTAATAATTGAAATAAAAGAAAACTTAAAATAATACTGATATTAAAATAATAATGCTGCTAATAAAAATAGTAATAAAATATGAAAATGAGTGATACACAGTACAATCGCTCACCACCCACTGACCAAGCCTGGCCTGTTCACAGATAATGATCCCGTAGGAACGACAATCCTGAACTGAAACCACAATCTCCTGGAAGAGCGAGAGCCCGAGTGAAAGTCAGAGGGAGGAAGAAACCCTCACTAATATACTGGACATGACATTATGTGATATGGAATATCCTGTTGTCATATCCAAATGCCAGTTTAACTTATTAATTTAAATATTCCTCGCCCCCTTAGATCTTGTGCTTGTAGACTAACAGAACATGAAACCCTTCACTTCCAGTGACAAAAATGAAAACACTGGTATATTATCAGCCTTTCTCTCATGACAAATCCCAGGCTGAAACCAAAACACTGCACTGTTCTAACTACTAAAATGAAACCTAGCTCTGTCCCAGCTAAAAACCAGGACAATATGGAAGCCAAGAGTAAAGGAAAGACAATGAAACAGGCTAGAATCTCTGCATTACAAGGAAAAAAGAACCCTGCACTTGGTTTATTCCTTTTAAACAGCATAAAGCATAACATACCCTGCAGGAAAAAAATCAGTGTTGCCACACATTGTACAAATCTTACTCTTACAATGTATGGGGGTGTAAAACCACCTAGAAAGTATTTTAATTTTTCTTGTTTCTTGTGTTTTCACAAAAGCCTGTCAGGAAAATGAAGTCTGAAAACACTGACTGCATGATGATGAGGCTGAATTTACTATAGCTGCTTGCACATTTAATTGGTGGGCTTTTTTCAAAACTTCAGCAATGGTCTCAGTTTGACTAATCTTGAGGTCTGAGTGTAGTGGAAGTGAAATAAAAAACCCTATTGGCACTTTTTGAAAATCTCATTTTACATTTACAGAAGTAGAGGTGGGGAGTAAGTGCAGTGCAGATGTGAGACATGTTCAAACTCAAGTGCTGCTGAGAGCTTCTGTTGGTGGCGAGCTGGAGTGAGGAAGTTCCCTGCTGTAGGCTGCATGTCTCCAGAGGTCAGATTTAGTTGGGTCCTTGCACTGCAGAGTGCAGCTGAGACACCCTGATCTTGGTTTTCATATGTTGCCAGCTGATAACCATGAGTAACTCTTGAAAAGAAAAAAATAATTATATACATTACTGTGCAAACATTAACTAATTATGTAGTTTGTATAATTGTATATACAAGCAAAATGGTCTGATTTGCTGTTGGTGCCATGGAAAACTGTGTAAAGTTACTGCACGGGCTTTTTGGTTTTTAAATATGCAATGATCAATTGATTATGAGCTAGCATGGACAGAAGTTGTTGTCAGTACCAGCTTTTGAAATTTTAGGTAGAGAAATTAGCTTTTTAGCAGGTTTCAGATTTTTCCAGTGTCTGCAGATGTTTTGACATATATGCTTTCTCAGTCTAGACAATATTCTGAAGAATGGTGCTAAACATTTGTCTGCAAGAGCTAGAACCAAGGCAAAAGATCTTTTTTATTTAACTTAAGGAGCCTATTTTGTCCACCAGTGGCTTGTCCACAGCAGGTGCCTGCAGATGTGCAGTGTACTCCAGGGCTGTGTGTCCCTGATGAGTCTAGATACATAAATGGCTCACTGTGCCAAGACTCCTCTCAAGTTCCCCTTCTGTTTTGCCTCCTGATGGCAAGTAGGGGATGACAGCAAGTGGCAATTCAGACTGTATGGGACAGCATGCCTGGTATTGAGGGTGGAGGGCAAGAAGGGTCTTCTCAGTACCCTCTCCCTCTTAGCTTGAATGTGAAAAGAAAATGTACAAAAGTACATTTACAGACAGCTCTGTGTACGAAAAATGTTGATAAATGTCAAGTCATTAATACCATTTGAGGCATGCGATGCCTTCTATCACTGCATCTACATGTAATGAATAACTCAGCAGAGTTGTCAAGAAAAAGATGTGTGTGAAACTGTGTATGTGTCTTTAGTTTCTGTCCTACTGTTTTACTGTGGTGAACAACATGTTGAGTGTGATCTTTAACTTTTTTTTTCCCCAGTTCATGTTTATGAAAATTTACTTATTGAGAGGTGTTGATTTATAAATAGAATTGGGAAGGTTTATGATTACAAGAAAAATATATTCTGATTCTTGACTAATAAAAATTCTTTCTTAAGTGCTACAGCAATTAGCCTAATTTTGTACAGTCATACATCAAACATTAGGACATGGATTCCAAGCAAACAAACAAAAAAAATCACTGTTAATCTTTCATTCTGCATTTCTTCTTACATTTAGTTTTGGGGATTCTGGTTCAAGAAGGGTTCTGAATTCATCAGTCTCTGGGGAGACTTAAAAAAACTTTGTAGTATGTTAAACCAGAAAGAACCAATCCATGTTGATTGGATTAAAAAAAAAAAAGTTCTGCAGAAGAAGAACAAATAGTCATGAGCAGATTCTTTCCACATGACTGCTCTTGTCATGCATTCCTTCACTGTATACTAACCTATAAGTTCATTAATGGTCAAACTGAATTATTTGAATAGTTCTTTACCCACAGATTACTAAAATGAGTCTTTTAAATTAGATGCTGGAATCCTTTGCAAGGGGTTTGTTAAAACCAGACTTGAACATAATGATGATAATCTCATTTTTTCCTTTGCAACTACCTAGTATGTTATATCTAGACTAAGATTTCTTTCTTTTAAAAAAATTATGGAGAAAGAAATAATTCTGTAAGAGTTGCAAACAAGAAACCAGGAGCTAAATTATATTCCTAAGAAACATCCTCCTGATAAACTGTCTTTCATTGTTTCTTTAAAATAGAAAACTTGTGTGTGGCTATTAAGATTTTTATGATTTAGTTGTTTAGGTTAATAAAATATATATATTGACTGTGATCACAACTATGACCCAGTCCTGTAAACACTTAAGAGTTGACACACCTTTACTGATGTGAGATAACCTGTTCCAAAGCATTTACTTCACTCCACATGGTCAAGCTGTTGGGTTGTTCATCCATTTGGCTGACCACATTGCACCATTTCAAACTAATATCGCAAAGATTTCATATTGGGTTCAATGAAGCCTTTAGCCCATTGATAACTTTGGAAATAGTTATGATTTTTCCTGCCCCTCAGCTGCAGCCCTTTGAAAAACATGATGGAAGCCTACTCAAAAAATTTGTGATGATCGTATCAGGATTAGAAGTGTAGGAAACATGGGGAAGATAAAAATGTGGTCATGAAGACTTCAGATTTTATAGGTGCCTGTTTATGAATTGTTAAGAACTGGCAAAGTTAAAGACACGTAGGTAGCTGTACTTTTGCCCCTGTGTAGGTATACATTAGGGGGTGAAACATGCTTATCTGTGGTAAAATGCAATATGGTTTAGTTTCACCTTCGCTTTTAGTAGTACCCAGGTGTAATACCTAAAGAGAAACAGACATTGTTAGTATAGCAGGCATTTGTTATGTGAGGCTATGATCGTGTTGCACTTCCTGTTGTGGAATGAGGTTAAAACAGTGACCTAGGAATTTGTTTTCAAGGGCAATTTGATGAAAATTTACTTTACTCTCATTAACATAAGGCAAAAAGAAGAGCTGAGGCTGACTAGTACCTGTTTTGGACCAGAAATCAAGGGAGCCATTGAGTAGGTAACTTGTTAGGCTTAAGAGCAAAAAGTCACTATCTGATGTGTGTAGGGTAGGATTTAAGATGTATTTATTTGATGTTGCAGAAAATGATACTGGTTTCCAGATTTCAGCCCCTGACTTTTGACAAGAAGAATTGTAAAAGGGCCTACAATCTTGTCTTAGCTGACAAATGTGCAGTGTCTCCAACAGTTGTTAGGCTCATTGAAACTCTCTCAGGATATATGCTTTTGACCTTTTCAGCTAGGAAACTAAGTAGGAGTTGTCTTGCATGTCAGGCAAAAGGGGCAGGGCAGTCTCAGTTGTTAGATTTCTTTTCTGATCCTGAGAACAAGAACAGGAAGAGCTACCAAAAGGAAGGATATGTAGTTGGTGTATGTACCTAGTGCTTTCATGCATTTTTTTGGAAGTAAAGCCAGACCTAAAGAGAGGATCTTTGAGCAATTGTTGTGAGTTTTATGTGAAATTCGCTTACTGGCTCGTATTTCCCTATTCCTATGAGATAGTTACTATTCTGGGCCGCTTGCCTCATGTCCTAGCTTTTACCCCTCTTTGCAAATTGTATGAGATAAGGTGACACAGCTTGTGCTGGTATCTGTGGTGTGGAGCTGAAGTCCTCCTGGAGCAACTGAGAAGACAGGCTGTGTGGTTGAGGTCTTTCTCTTAGTCCTGGGAAGGAGCAATTTACATCACAGCTTTCCATCCCACCAGTGCGTTTAGCCCATTGCCCTGATGTGGCAGAGACAAGCTTCTGTCTCTCTGCCTGTCTGTTTTCGGGGCATCTTGGGCAAGTAACTCCTCCTATACATCCAAATCTACTGACCTGAAAAGAGCAGGGGAAAGAATTGTGGTGGTTTAGTCAATATAATTTCTGGAAAGGGTGTGCATGAGGAAACAAGATCACGTCCGTGGTGCCTGCAACACTTAGCTCAGTTTGCAATTTTGGCTGAGCCCTCAGGATTCCTCTTTGCTTGGCTTTCTCAGGCAGAAAGCAGCAACCTTTGTGTAATGATGATTTAAAAGAAGAAATTGGCTTTCAAATAGTTGTTCAGAGTGAATGGGAAAAAATCATATTCATAGTCAAAGTTCTTGCTGTTGTCTGAAATCAGTAAGACGTCCCTGGTTATGAACCTAGTGACTTCCTTTCCTGAAAATGCAAGCCTTGTGAAATCCTACGACTACATTATTTGAACAGAAAACTGAATGTTTAATACCTATTCAATGTTTAATTTTCCTTTTTCTCACATATTTTTAAATAAAATCAAGATGGGAAAGCATTCCTCTTTTCAAAATGGACTGATAATATATTTAGAAGTAAATTTGAAGTCCAGACATTCACTGGGAAGTGCTTCCCCTCCCTACCCCACTGAGCTGGTTCCCCACACATTTGCCTGTCCCAGAGCAGTCACCTGACATTTTTTTGTATTTCTTCCATATCTAGTGTACTGGGTCTGGCTGGCTGGAATTAACTTTCTGCATGGTAGCCCATATGGTGCTGTGCTTTTCCTTCGTGACTAGGTGGTGTTGATAACACCAATGGTAACACACCAGTGTTTTACTCTTGGTGAGCAAGGCTTGCACAGTGTCAAGGCTTTCTCTCCAGCCCACTACCCCATAAAAAATGGGCCAGTAGGGTAGAGGTGAGCAAGAGGTTGAGAGTGGACACAGACCAGGACAGCTGACCCAAACGTACCACCAAAGGGACTGTGTGATGTCGTGCTTAGCAATAAAAGCTGAAGGAAAGGAGAAGGATGCAAGGGCATTTGTGGTGATGGCATTTATCTTTCTGAACAACTGCTAAACGTACTAAGGCCCGGCTGCCCAGGAGGTGACTGGACACCTGCTTATTGGTGGGAAGTAGTGAATACATTCCTTATTTTACTTTGCATCTGCATGCAGTTTTTGCTTTTCTTATTAAACTGTCCTTACCTTGTCTCATAAGCTTTTCTATCTTATTTTCTTCCCCTGTGCTATTGTGGGGGTCGGAGGTGGGCAGTGAGAGATTGGCTGGATGGGTCAAGGTCAACCTACCACATCTAGACACTGAAAACTCTCCCAAACCCAGACTGCAAATCCACACTCTTTCTTCATTCAGTCTACCTATGTAGACTTAATTCTTGAATGTTGCATGAAGAAGAGGAGCTAGTCATATAAAAGGAAAAATATTATAACTATTATTCTTGTTGTTGCCTTTTCTTCAATTATAAGCACTAACTCTGTTGGCCTGGTTTAGTCTTCTGGAGTCTTTTGGAAGTGGAATGGGCTGTATTTTGCGTCTTTAGCACGCAGTGTACATCAGAAGTACTTAAAAAGCAAACTTTTTTAACATAAAGTTTTACAAACTGTAGAATAGAGTATGGATTTCAGTAACAGTGAAATACAACCACAGCTGACTCTTAAGAGGTGCTGATTTATATCCTATTCACATTAACTTCAGGGAGTTGCAATGCCTGAAATGCAGGGTATTGAATCCCTGCAATTTAATGAAAATCACACCAGAATATTAAAGAAACACAAAGTAAATTGCATGAAGAAGACTACGTGAACACCTACATATGACAGAAGCTTGAAAAATTACCTAAGCAGCTCGTAAGGCCAGATTTTGTATGTAAAAATGACTTATGTACTTGGGAATGTAACTTCACTGAAAATCCAGAGGATTAAGTCCTCAAAAATCACATAATCAGTTTTGAACATTTTACTCTTACCTATGTAGCACATTCTCTCTGTCAAACTAGTGTAAAGATGGGTATCACTTAATTTTTTTAGAGGCATGGAGGAGAGATAGACAGTTGGGATGACCAGCTTCTTAAAAAGATTTCAGTCTCCATCAGGACATTTGTGTGGGTTTCCACCCATTAACAAAGGTGCTTCAGCTCAGCAGAGCACGCATACATTTGCCTTTTTTATGCCTTTGTCCATGAACACTTCTTTCCGCCCTTTAGACAGCTCTTGCAGACACACACACCATTGCGTTGGTATGCCGGTGTGGTTTCCTGTGTCTTTGCATCAGACCTTACTCAGTAGCCAACTTTGGATGCCAGACCCTGCCAACACAGCAGCCTCCTCTTCACAAAGTAATAGCTGTGGTTAAGATGTCATTCTCTGTAGATCAGTTTTGGCAAGGATGGTGGCTAAGGGCAGGAGCTGGATTTGTCTTGACCGGGCCTAAACCATTTGAGTACCCTTAATCCTCCCTCTTATTACCTTGGCTTTGTGGAAGGTAGATGGACTCGCTTTAACAAGATGGAATGAGATTTTTTTTGGTCTTTTTCTTTTTGATCACAACAACAAAAGACCTGGGAAATTCCAATTAATTAGGATGCCTTGGGCTAATGAAAGAATAAAATTGAAAGAAAAATGTCTAAAGCTTTGAGAGGAGTGGAAGCATGTAGTGACAGTACAGATTTTAAATACTTGTGACTGTTTGTATAATTTTCCCAGGGTTTGCTGCTCATTGACTTGAAGAGATAAGAGTGGAAAGAGAAGTGGAAAGTTTTGTTTGGATCACGATGTAATAATATTTCAGCTTTTAAGGAAATCTAAATAGGCTACAATGTGAAGGACGCTGATAGTGGCCTCTTCTAAAAGCCAGTTTAAATAATAAGAACTGCTGTCACTTTATTATTGCAGTGCACTTCACTGTCCATGTATTTCACAGAACAAGATTGCATATGAAGATAGTAGTAGAAATATACAGAGAAGAAGTGGTAATCATGCAGGTGGACTTTTAAGGAGTAATTCCTCAATCTGAAAAATGTTATTCTGAAGTGCTCTGTTTCCTTTTATGAGTTGCACTTGGCTTCCGCCACTTTATCTTTGCAACTCTTAGTTTCCTTGATCTTTATGCTTCCTTAAGGACATGACTTTCTGACTTTCTGAACTTAAGGAATTTTGACAGAACTGAATCTAAGGTATGTTTGAGCTGATTGTTGTGAAGGTGGAGCAACCAGAGATCAGTGCAGGAACTTTTTAAATTATGACAATAACATATGTCAAAAACATTTTCTTTTTCTTGACAAAGTACTTTTGTTCCAGGCAAAAAAAAATATTTCCACTGTGTGTGGAATGAGATTTGCATAATGGTTTGAGGTACTGCTACTGTAGCAATTCAGACTTTGATAGTGTGTGATAAACGTGCTGGAAATGTATATATCAGTTAACAAGGTTATCACTTGAAAAGACAGTTTTATTTTAACTGGAAAGTTTTTTGAGGTGATAAAATATATTGATATTTAATGAAGCATGAAACATTTAAATGAACCATGAAAGCAATAGTTAAACTAATTAACTGAGTATAAAGCCTCTTAGAATACTTCGTTATGTGGGCTGTATGCTTGTTATTTCTGCCTGGTTAAACCGACAACTAGGATAATGTTCTCATATTATCTTTTAGGAGAAACAACATTAAACAGTATCTTGTTTTTAATGCAAGGAAAAAGAGAAAATTGTTTGCAGTGCTCAGAAACTCAGGGACAATGCAGTTTTAAAAATTACCCTTTAGTATCCTTGAACAATTGACATTATCTGGGAAACAAAAACACACTGAATGTGATTGCAAGTTACCTTCCTGCTTGTGTACTGCCAGAGCCAGTTTCTGCAGTTCTTTCCATGTTAACATTTGCCACCTGTTCTTAATTAGTATCACTGTTCAACAGGTTGGTATTTATTCTTCTTTTCTCCTGCTCGTGCATTTCAGTTTCTTAAAGGAGGAAAGATGCTCTTCTGAGAAGCAGTGGTCCAATACCTTGAATTACCTGTAAAGAGTCAGACTCTCACATGAGATTGCAGTTTAACATTGAACAATTCCTTTATCACATGCTTTTTTTGCTGACCAGATGTCTCCTGCTGGATCCTAACATGCAATGCAGGCTGGAACTGATGTGTTACGGTGCAAAGACTGAGACTTGGTCCATGCTGGATGTAGAAAGCCACCTCCTTGCTCTTCTATCCTCTGCTCGGGACTCCTGCACACCTGGTGGCAGGATTCACTAAGGGGAAGTTGTCACAGGTTATTGGAATTCAGGCAGCCTAAACCTCCTGGGAGTCTGTATTCTTGGTGCTCTGCTGGATAGAGCTGGCTTCCTCGTGTCTGAGTGGCTGAAGGGGGCGAAAGATCTTCCCTTTGCCTGGGGCCTGGAAGAAGGAAGGGATCTGCTTCTTTCTTCCCAACATTACTCACTGGCCATACAACCAGGCTGACAGGAAAAGCAGATGTGAGGTGTGAACAAGGAAGGCTACCTCTGTGTTAGATACAAGTCCAATGAACACAGTAAGAAATCAGAAATTACCATGTGAACTGGGGATGCCTTTCTATGGAACGATACATGGAACGATAAAGTCTTTTCAGTAATGGGTCTGCATGTGCCCATGGTTCCAGATAGCAAAGCTCTTATGTGGTTATTTTGTACAACACTAAGGGTATTGAGATAACAGAAATTATCTGATCTGAGCATCTTTTAATTAAAATTGAGGGGAAAAAAACCTTCAAGAATTACTGGAAAAAAATGCTAAGAATGTATTTCTAACACAAAGAAAAGCACGTTAGAAATGTGCAGTGAAGGTTAAACAATGCTAGAAGTTGTTGTGGGAGATGAAGTGTTACAGAGTTCTGAGAATTATTTTTCTGCAGTGTTTTCTTATTACCCCTCCGTATTTGGCTGTTCTGCATTGCAGTCAGATGGTATCAACAATGAGGTGTCCCAACAACACTGCCGGAATCGATCCACTTATTTTGCAATTGAATGCAGCAGTGTTTATTGTGCAAAGTGTTTCTCTCTGGATTTAATTTCAGTCTATGGATTTCACTTGAATCATTCATAATGTATAAGGAAGTTTTAACAGTGTTATTTTTTTGTTTGTCCTTCAATTAATGGTACTTTCAAGTTAGTTGAAATAATAGTCTGTGCTCTCACACATATGCAAATGTATGTTCTGTGTTTATTTAGGTCAGATTCAAGAGTTAATTTCCCAATGGCACTGCAACTGGAAGGTATTATCTCTAATCTGATACAATTTTCTTTTGTCCATTTTGGTTATAATAATAATTTTCTCTCTATCTGTACTGTAATAGTATTTTAAGAAGCTGGCCAATACTGAAATATAAAACATGAAACTTGGGATTTTTTTTTCCACCTGATATTATTCACCATTAGATTAATATACCAGTAGACTAATATATTCCATTGCTAGTGGAGTTTCTCTTGATACATACCAGTTGTTGGAGAAGAATGTGAGGCTTGCACAATGTATTAGTTTTTCAGAAATACAAACTAAATGGTCAGGCTAAGTTTTTTAGATAGGAACTTACCAGAAGCTGGTCTGTGTAACTAGTACTATGCAGAAGTGGTAACTTAAACCAAAGATGTGAAGCTGTATGTTTTCTGCAACAGAAGAGCACATACTGTAAATTATCCTAACAATGACAGAAGCAGAAGTCATCTAATGTCAAAATAAGGGGTTACCCAGCTAAAACATTTGTATTTTAGTTCAGTTAAATATTTACTATGAGCAGTTAGCTGAAAACTTCTTACTTTTTATGCAAAATAAGAAAACAAAGTAGCTTTCAAAATAACTTTTTAATAAGTGAGAGGCCTTCCTGATAGAAATAAAACTGATTCAAAATTAATGAGATATAAATTTCTGCAGATCTAATTGAAAATCTTGGGTTTACAGTGTGTATTTTCTCCTGGAAGTTTCCTGAACCTGACTGTTTCATAATATGTTCTTAGTTTAGTCATTACAAGACCATGTTTTCATTTGTTTAAATTTAGTGGTTAAAGTGTTCCATAGACGTAGGTGATCTCATTGCTGTCTGCTTTAAACCAGCTAAGTTAATCACCTGTGAGGTATTGTTTTCGCTGGTCAGTTCTGGATAATTTTTTACCTTGGTTCCACTTGAAGGGAGACATTGTTTTTCATTGTGCTTTGTCAGTCTCTGTTGTCTCACAGCAGAGTGGCTGAAAGTACATGCTTGATTACTTCATACAATGAATGGCAAATAGCACTGGAAATTAGTGTGAGCTTATTTACCAAGTGCTCTCTGATAGTGAAGGAACTGCCTTTCCAAGATTCAAAGCATAGAGAGCTTTTAAAATGCATACATAATAATTTCTGATACAATGTGGTCATATAATTCTGTTTAGTGTATTTAATCCAGATTATTTTTACTTATTGTAAAGGTTAAGTATCTGCAAACAGTTAAAAACATGGGAATTGCTTGTACTAGTCAGATTAATGATCTGTCTGACTTGCTGTTCAGAGTGGACTGTTCCAGAGGCTTTGAGAAAATTTCTTACTAGGAAGGCATTGCTAGTGTAAGTGTTAAGAAAATAATGAGCTAAGATCATAACCGGGAGGTTAAAACCAGTGAGATTTTAAGATCTCACTTTCAGAATTTTCTGTCTAACCACAAAGCTTTGGTTCTTTTTCTAATTTTATTTTTTAAGAAAATAAAGGCAAAGAATCACTGTTTCACTTACATGTAGTGTTCGTGTGGTGTAGTGCAGTTGAGAGATGACTATATTTCATAAGACTTGCAATAAAAATTGTAATTGGCAACTTTTTGAGCCATACTTTAGTAATTTACTTGTACCCTGCAAAATTCCAGAGTACATGCCATACAAAAATTGCTCGTATCTAATGTAATTTTGACTGAATTTTTGTCTAGTTCACCAACAAGCCTCAAAGTCTCCCAAAAAAGGCTTGGGCTCAGAGGATGATACCAATGTGAAGAAACTCAGATTCCCAAATAAACAAAGATTTTGGATGATCTTATGATAATAGAGACAAGTGGCAAACTCCCCCTTGCTCTGCCCCACCCTGCCCTTGAAGCTTCAGTTAAACACACTTAAAGAGGGTTTCAGGGGGTCTGGTATCTGCTGCTCATCCACTAGTGTCTGTGTCTATCTAGCTGATGTGCAATAGTACCTCTTAGCTGGCTGTAGAGACAATAGAAAAGTGGCCATTGTGTTTAAGGCTAAAGGGACAAGTGCTAGCTCTCTAGAAGTCATTAAAAATGCAACTAAATTGGTTGGGGGTAAGCCTAAAAAGTTTGGCAGCCACAAGATGAGAGGAATTGGGGTATTTCCGATCTCGAAACAAGTTATCCAAACAAACCTGCAAGTATGTTCAGTCAGCAGCTACCTCAAAGCCCCTCCAGCTAGGGTGCCAAAAGCCCCGCAGGTATATGTGAATCTGTGTGAAGAGTACATTGACACAGTCTTACTGCTTTGTTCTCTGTGTTATTTAGTAGTATTGTCTTCCAATATGTTTTTTTGGGTGTGCCCTTTTCTCACAGTTTTGTTGAATACAGAATCCACACAAACAAGATCGGAAGCCAGTTACACGGGAAACATTAAAGCTGACCATTTCCAAAGCTCTTAGTTACTGTACATCAACAGACAGAAAACCCCCTGGGAAATTACCTTTTACTCCTTTGTTGCGATTCTTTATTTCTAGCTGTTATTCTAACAGCAACAACAGAACAGATTTTTGGATAATTTTAATAGCTTGCTTTCATACTGATTCAGTTATTGCAGAATTTAGTGATCTAAGAGATGATTGAATTTGATCTGGTGTTATGTATTTGGTATGTTGTGCATTTCAGAACACCAGACAATTAAAACTGGTTTTGCTGTTACATGTTTTTGTTCTATTATCGTTTATACATGGAAAGCATAGTTTGCAATTTCAAGGGTTTGTTGAAGCTGTTTCATTTTATAACCTGAATTATAATAGAATGAATAAGTTACTGCTTTTGACTAGGAGAAGTAGACAAAGAAATTGGTTGGTTTTCAATCAATACCTGTTTAAATGGAGATAATTTCATATTGGACTCTGCCTCCAGAAAGTATGAGTGTGGTATAGATTAACAGAATCTCATCTGAAATTCATAAATTAAAGTAGTAGTATTTTTCTGTGTTCTTTGAATGTTCTTCAGAAGATTGCAGTGAAATATTTTTGCATGTCAAGGCTGAGTGAAGCTTAACTATTAACTAACTATAGAGAATAAACAGGGAAGACAAGCAAGCTAACAAATGAGGAAGTGAACAGATGGAAATACTTCTATAAAATATTTTTACTGTTTATACCTGTTAACTATTACTGTTAGTTATTGATAAAGAACAGTTTTGATTTATGTCTAATATGTTTGTTTGGAATAAATTACATGCTAATCAACCGTAGCTCTTCCTGTTAGCCAGCTCAGGAATGATTCCATGTCCTCAACTATTGTTGCCTTTATTAGATTATCTCCTTACTTATATTTCAGTATATAAGGAAAGAAGTTGCTTCTCTTGCTAATTTAAAATATTAGGTCCACATATTTTTCTCAGAATCTACAGCCTCATTCAAAACCCAGTGTCCTCAAAAGAGATTCCCATTTATGTCAGCTGATGTGTTTTCAAGGCATTAAGGAATTCCTGCTTGCCTTTTCACTGTCCTGGATTTTTCAGGCTTTGGGTAAATGATACAGCAAACCTGGACTGAGGGCTCCTCTTGCACTGTGGGTGTATGATGCCAAATGCTGATGTGGGACATAGTCATCCTGCCAGTTCACATTTATTCAGCGCTTTTGAACACATTTTCTGACAGCTTGCCTTTTACCCGCTCAGATGTCCATGTTGTACCCATTTAACTTTATGCTAGATCAGAACTGATGTATGGTCCTGCAGCTGGCTCAAAGACAGCATAAGCTTCCTGTCTTGTGCTCTGACTTACCTTGACAGACATGGGATCATGCCTGATTCCAATCATACTAATACTGCTCAGTGACCTGCAGAACACAGATGAGGTATTAATGATGGTCTTTTGGCACATTCACACCTTTATGAAACTGTGGATAAAATGTTATTACTTTGCTTTTCATAACAGTAGTCTTTTACTTTGCAATGTCTTTCAACAGTGGGAGCTGATGATAGATTATTTCTTGATAATATCTCTCCACGCTCCCCCACTTTTAAGTGGAAGAATCACAAGATGGTAGGGGTTGGAAGGGACCTCGAAAGATCATCTAGTCCAACTCCCGCTGCCAAAGCAGGTTCCCTACCCCAGATTGCACCAGAAAGTGTCCAGGCGGGTTTTGAACATCTCCAGAGGTGGCGACTCCTGGGCAGCCTGTTCTAGTGCTCTGTCACCCTCACAGTAAATAATTTTTTCCTTAAGTTTGTGTGGAACTTCTGGTGTTCCAGTTTTTCCCCATTGCCCCTTGGGTACTACTGAAAAGAGCCCAGCCCCATCCATTTGTCCCCCACATTTCAGATATTTATAGACATTGATAAGATCCCCTCTCAGTCTTCAGTTCTCCAGGCTGAAGACTCACAGCTCTCTCAGCCTCTCCTCATAAGGCAGATGCTCCAGGCCCCTCATCATCTTTGTGGCCTTCGCTGGACTCTCTCCAGGAGGTCTCTGTCTCTCTTGAACTGAGGAGCCCAGA
>NW_010333878.1:0-8148 GCF_000700745.2 Antrostomus carolinensis
GGG
This sequence comes from Antrostomus carolinensis, assembly GCF_000700745.2. Lineage (NCBI taxonomy): Eukaryota > Metazoa > Chordata > Aves > Caprimulgiformes > Caprimulgidae > Antrostomus > Antrostomus carolinensis. Next base: position 4 of record NW_010333878.1, read on the forward strand.
AAGAGAACTTCCCTGCTCCTACTGGCCCACATATTTCATTTAATTTTTGCACGCACTACGTGGATGCTGTGAAAAAAGGTCAGTCAGAATCATTTCCTCCTTCCCAGGAAAGGTTTGTTGTAATCCAAACATGCTTAAAAATAGCCAACTGCATCAACTGAGCTGAAAGAAAAAATAGGTCTTTCAAGAGTGAGAAATTAAACACAAAGTGCAGAAGTTCTGGTTTCACATCTCGTCTGAGTTATTAAGCTAACATTTTAACCACGTTGGAAACATAAATCACCCTGATCAGCTGGCTAATACCCCATTATGCATGCCCCTCTGGACATTAATTGCTCAGCTAGTGATTCATTGACTCGGGGACATTTCCCTGCGCCGTTTGCTCCCTGACCCGGCCACCACATCCATCCAAGGAGCAGAGCAGTGTAAGGGCTCTGAGTTACAAACTGTCTCCTCAGCTGTGTAAAACTGCTCCTGGAAACCCAGAGAAGCAGAAGGATCCATGAAATGCTCTCATGTGGGACACTGATGCTCAGCTCATCCCAACCCAGCTGCCTGCTAAAGCGCAGGTGAAGATGTGTGTCCTGGCTCTGCTGGGATACAGCTCGTTCTCCTCTCAGTAGCTGGAATAGCTGGGGCTTGGGTTCAGTGTGGGATTTGTTATGAGAATGTTGATCAGACACTGATGTTCTCAGTTGCTGCTGCAGCCCAAGGTCATTGTGTTTGGGTTGTTCGCAGGTGGAAAGGACTGGGAAGGGGGAAGCACAGTAATTAGCAAACCCCAGTATTGTCATTTGGTGGCTGCAGGAATGTGTCACCCCGAGAGAGGATCCCCAAGTGCTGAGGAGTAACATCAACATGACACAGGTCAGTGCACTAACCAAGCACGTGGGCCAGCACCCTCCTGTTGTCACCATTCCCTACCCATTTCCCATGATTTATACCTTGTTTGGAAGCCATTTGGAGGCAGGTCTTTCGTTTTGCCTTTGTGCAGCACCTGCCCAGGGAGATCCTACCTCCCACTAGCTCCACGATGAAGATGATGATGATGGCACAAGACTCCTGGACGTTTATAAAAGGGTCCTTTCTCAGGACCATGCTCAGACTCGTGCCACCTCTGAGCACACACACTCATTTCACCTGCATAGCTGGTGGGCTCAGAATTCAGCATGTGCTTAACCAAGTTCAGGGCTGAGGAGAGGCCAAGGGGGGGAGGTGGTGAAGAAGGTGGTAGAAATAACGGTGTGAGTTACAGCGTGTAACAGAGACACCAGTGAGCAATATTATTCTTTAATATTGACCATTTTAGATGGCAGCTCCATTGTTGTTACAGCTGGCCAAAAAGCTTTCAGGAGAAAACCCCTCAGCAGGGCGTTGCTCTGTCAACAAGTTCTTGTTTTCAGGTGGGAAGGCAGGGCTGGAGGAGACCATCCCCATCAGCAAACAGATCTCACCCCTCCTCCAGATCTGCTGTCACCCCTGGGACAGCAGCTGTGCCACTGCTCCGGGTCCTCCACGCCCTAAAGACCTCAAAGCATCTATTTCAGCCTCAATGTATTTACCTGCTGCCCATGACGACCTGCTCTCCTGACACGTTTTCTTTCTCACAGCCCCGTCTCCGCTCAGGAATCACGTGGGCTGCTCTGTGTCAATATTCTTTCTTTTGCTAAGAAATCCAACACAAACACAAATGTTTTGAGGACGTTATAAAAAAAAAAACCCAACCACCCGAAGAGCTTTTGTAAGCAGCTTTGTTATCTCCACTGTTAAACAAACAGCTTTTACCCAACAGCCTTTCACTTCCCCTGCGCCTGGCACAGGGTTCCCACCTCTGATGAAATCAGGAAAAAAATAGAAAGTGTTGAAAGCGTTGAGAACTTTGGGGGTTTTTGTTCTGAAATGGTGAATCTCCTCGTTTCCCTTTTCTTTGGAAGTTGTAGCAGCCTTACAGGGGTGACTGGAGCAGAGCAGGGGTTTGGTTGCTGTATCAGTGTCATCTCCTGCATCGTTCAGCTGTGAACAAGCCTGGTCCCAGAGAGCACTCCTTGCTCCTGCCCTCCATCAGGGATGTTGGGTTTGATCAGCCCCAATCAAAGCCCTCAGGGACCTGCTGGCTCCCTGCCCTGATGCAGGGCACCATGTTCTGTGGAGCCCAGAGACACTTTGTCCACAGAGGTGGTAGAAGCTCCATCCCCGGAGACATTCCAGGTTAGGTTGGACGGGGCTCTGAGGAACCTGATCTGGTTGAAGATGTCCCTGCTCACTGCACAGGGACTAGATGGCCTTGAAAGGTCCCTTCCCACCCAAACCATTCTGTGATTCTATCTCTGGGGTCTCCAGCCCCTCCAAAGGAGGCACCTCTGAGGTCCAGGCGTGCAGCAGCAGCTGCCTTCAAGGTGGCTTCCCCACCACGGGCAGGTCTGAAATGGCTTTGCAGCACAGTGGGCTTGGTGAGTGCCCTCAGGCCTCTTGGTCAGGGCAGAAGGGATGTTCTGCAGGAAGGGTTGGATGATCTGCTCCGTTTGGTGACTATTGACATGAATATATCAGACCTTTTGTCAGGTCTCACACCTGACACAGGGTCAGAGCATCTCAGCTCCTGACACTGCTGTGAGAGCTGGACTGCAGAGCAGAAGCAGCTCCCAAGTGCTGCAACCAAAAGACTCTGGTGGCTGCCTGGATGAGGAAGAGTGACACTAAACAGACCTGAAGAAGTCCCTGAGCTCAGGTGAGGAGAGCTAGGCAGGTGGGAGCATTGCTATGACTCTTCCATAAGACTGAGAAGCTCCAGCCATGTGGGAACAGCCCATGGGAACCAGAAGACTCCTGGTAGGACTGTTGCTGTTGGTGTCACTGTCTCCATGGTCCTCCTTATTATAATGGTGCAGCAGAAACCCCCTCAAAAGCAGTTCAGAACACACTGACCTTCCAGGGGCTTGAATTCAGTCTTGGACATCATGGTTTAAGGGTGGCTGAGTCACCATCCCTGGAGGTATTTCAAAGATGTGTAGATGTGGTGCTTAGGGACGCGGTTCAGTGGTGGACTTGGCAGTGTTGGGATTTCCCTTGGACTCAATGGTCTTATGGGTCTTTTCCAACCAAAACAATTCTATGAAATGTTTCCCTTAAGCACAGGACAATAAAGCCTTTCCTGACCTCACGAGGCTCTTCAGCATGAGGACATCTTCATCAGTAAGGGGTGCCAGGGCCCCTCAGCAGTGCAAGCATCAAGTCAGGAGGATAGACCATCGTCTGTGCCATGGTAAACAGCACTTTGCCCACCCAGCTATGGTTCGTGCACCAGGCTTGGATCTGTTGACCAACGAGGTGCTCATGGTCTAGGCACTGAGATAACAGGTGAAGGAACAAGCAGAAATGAAGCTGTAGGACAGCAAATAATAATCAGCAGCAGGAGGTGATGGTAAACCAGCAGATGTGAGAGCCCTGATGCTCGTCAGCTGAACTCTGCCCCATGTCTGTTAGATGGACCAGGGGAAGCATCTCTAGGAGTAGCAATGACCCAAGCCCACACTTACAGAAATCCCACCACCCTCAACTTCTCTTGAACCTCTTGGTCAAGCCCGTTCCTCCAGGGTGAGAAGTGCTGCAGCGCTTGGTGCTGCTTTCCAGATCCTGTTCCAAGTCCCCGTTCCTTCCAGCATCACTCAGCATCTCCTCCCCCAGCCGGGGCAGGGGCACTGCCCCGCGGGGCACAAGAGGCGGACGACGCGCTCCCGGATCTGCCGCGTCCTCACCCCGTACACGATGGGGTTAAGCATGGGTGGGACCACGACGTAGAGGTTGGCCAGGAGGATGTGAACGTGACTTGGGATTTGGTGGCCAAAGCGATGAGTGAGGAAGGAGAAAAAGGCAGGAACGTAGAACATGAGGATGACGCAGAGGTGGGAGCCGCAGGTGCTCAGGGTTTTCAGACGAGCTTCTGGGGACGGGAGCTGAAAGACCGTCCTGAGGATCAGAGCGTAAGAGACGGCGATGAGCACGACGTCCAGGCCGGAGGAGAGAAGAGCCGTTGTCAGCCCGTACCAGACGTTGGCTTTTATGTCGGCGCAGGCCAGGCGGGCGATGCCCATGTGCTCGCAGTAGGTGTGGGGCATGACGTTGTGCCCGCAGTAGGGCAGCCGCTTCAGGAGGAAGATGGGTGGGAACATGATGCAGAAGCCCCGGATAACGGCAGCCACGGCTATCTTCCCGATCACCGAGGGGGTTAAGATGGAAGGGTACCGCAGCGGGTCGCAGACAGCCACGTACCGGTCAAAGGCCATGGCTAGCAGGACAGAGGATTCCACGATGAAGCTGAAGTGGGTGAAGAACATCTGTGTAATGCAGGCATCGAAGGAAATCTCCCTGGCGCTGAACCAGAAGATCGCCAGCATCTTGGGCACCGTCGTGGTGGAAAGCATGAGGTCAGCGACAGCCAGCATGGTGAGGAAGAGGTACATGGGCTCGTGGAGGTTCCTGTCCGTGCTGATGACAAAGAGGAGGACAGAGTTGCCAAACACTGCTGTGATGTACATCAGACAGAAGGGGACAGAGATCCAGATCTGGGACTCCTCCATGCCCGGGATGCCCGTCAGGACGAAGGTGATAGGATCAAAGCTGCTTTCATTGAGCTCGTACATGGTGTTTCGGTGCTGGGTCTCAGCCTGGTTCTGCTCTGTGCAAGAAAGACAAGGGATAAATAACGCCTGGTGAGCCTGGTGTCACCCCATGCCCAGCTCCAAATGTGCCCACATCGGTGCATACAACGTCCTGCCTGCACCTGCCTTCCAACCAGAGCTGTCTCTGAAGGACGAGGGGTTGACTCGCTGTGTACAAAGGATCCATTTGTTCGTTCTTATCAACCCCACAAACTGTTTCTGAGGACAGGCTGAGAGAGTTGGGGCTGTTCAGAGAAGAGAAGGCTCCAGGGAGACCTTCTAGTGGCCTCCCAGTACCTGAAGGGGCTCCAGGAAGGCTGGGGAGGGACTTTGTCCAAGGGCAGGGAGTGAGAGAACAAGGGGTGATGGCTTGAAAGTGGCAGAGGGGAGCTGGAGCTGAGATGTGAGGAAGAAATTGTTTGGTGTGAGGGTGGTGAGCCAGTGTCCCAGGTTGGGCAGAGAAGCTGTGGCTGCTCCTCCCTGGAAGTGTTTGTGGCCAGGCTGGATGAGGCTTTGAGCAACCTGGTCTAGTGGAAGGTGTCCCTGCTGCTGGCAGGGGGGTTGGGACTGGAGGAGCTTTAAGGAACCTTCCCACCCTTCCCATCCCCACCCATCTGGGATTCTGTGATTCTATGAAAAACATCTTCCCTGTCCCTCCACTTCCACTGCAAAACAAGCCGGGTCCTTTTCTATCTCTGCTTTATCCTCTGTCACAAAAAGCCTTGCAGAAGTCAGACTGACTTCTCCTGTGGCTGCTGGCAGCTCTGTGGCTGTGTGCCCCTGGAAAGCCCTGTGCCTTTGTGAGGACTCTGTGTTTCTTCAGGGAGATGAAATAATACAACGACTTGTTCTGTTCAGACCCGTGACCCATTTGTTTCTGGGAGCTCCTTGTACAAACGATTAACATCGGGATAAAAACTGTTCCAGTACCAACACTGGTAAGTGTCTGGGACGTGCTGACATTCAGATACCACCTCTGGAGGTTGTGACCCCCCCTGAAACTTCTGCTGGACACGGTACTCCCTGTATTTCCACCTGTACAAACATGGTCACTGCTCACAAACACCACAAGGGACAGGACAAGAGGAAATGGGCTCCAGTTGTGGCCAGGGCAGTTGAGATGGGATGTGAGGAAGAATTTCTTTGCTGCAAGGGTTCTGAGGCATTGGAAGGGGTTGCCCAGGGCAGTGGTGGAGTCCCCATCCCTGGAGGGATTGAAGAGTCGTGTAGACACAGTGCTGAGGGACATGGGTTAGTCACAGGGGACTGGTCAGTGTTGGGTTCATGGTTGGACTCCATGAGCTCAAAGGGCTTTTCCAGTCCAGGCCATTCTGGGATCCTGTTTTCCCTGTTCCCAAAGTGCCAGGAACACCGAGCACAGTCCCAGATGGACTGATCAGCCTGAGCATATCTTTGTCAACTTGAATAACACCAAGAAGCCAAACCTGCAGAGTCCTCTGTGGTCGCTTTGCCCTGAGAAGGGCTTTGGGAGAAGGAAGGCTGCAGGGCTGCTGGTTTTACGTGTTCCCCCCATTTTGCCCCTGTTTGTAGCCCCACCCCATCCCCATGTATCATAGAATCACAGAATGGTTTGGATTGGAAGGGACCTTAAAGCTCCTCCAGTCCCAACCCCCCTGCCAGCAGCAGGGACACCTTCCACTAGACCAGGTTGCTCAAAGCCTCATCCAGCCTGGCCACAAACACTTCCAGGGAGGGGGCATCTACAATTTCCTTGGGCAACCTAAGGATGTTACGTGTATGACCCATCACACATAAGAAAAAGCCTCGGCCAGGGTTGGGATGCAGGGAAATTAGTTCAGTTAGGACCAAAGCTGCCCCTTCACTCTCCAGAGCTGCCTGCAGCCTGTGGTATTTTTGTGGCAGGTACCTCAGGGCACGACATGTTTGCGTTTCTAAGCGTTTCCATCAAGAAGGATTCTTCTCCTTGAGGAACCAAAAGTCCACAGAACACACCAGTCAGTACAGGAAAGCTCTTCAGCTCATCACAAATATTTATCCAATTGCCTCATCCGCATTCAAAGCCACAAAATTCAACAGAGGTGAGTGAAGATAAGCCAGGTCTAGCACTGGAAATTCAACCAGCCTGGGAACGTTCCCAGGCACCGCTGCCTGACTGCACGTGGGTCACAGAGCAGCTCAGCGAGACCCCCACGTCATGGTGATGTGGAAATCTATTTCTCTCCCATACTGCTCACCTTCCTTCCACGCTTTTCCAACACGAAAGCATTGCCCCAAACAGCAGTGTTTAACAGAAAAGGACTCACCAAGGGCCAGCCCCAAAGAGGAACCAGGAACCTCAGCAGCCCCGACGAGCGCAGAGCCGCGGGGAAGAGCAAATCCCAGCCTGTGCTGCTGGGGGATGATGCTATCAATCCTTCCTTCCCCCTCCTCAACCTCAGAAGGAACATCAGCCCTTGACTTGGGGACGCTTAAATTGCTAGTGCATTAAAGATTAACAGCAGTTAACGCTCCCAGGTGAGTCAAGATATTTCCTGCTTTTCCATTATTTGCATTGCAAGTGTTTTTACTCCGTCCTGCATCTCCCAACCAGGGCGAGGACTTGAGATGGAGATGGGCACACGCTGCCCGAGCAGGGTTCAGCCTGCAGAGGAGCATCTCTGATATCCAGGAGTGTTTTATCCCCCAGAGACTCAAAATTACCTTGTTATACCAGTGTAAACCTCCCAAGACAGCCCCTGTGTTTTGCTCTCCCTCTGTGTGAGGTTCCTCTGCCCAACTCCAGCCCGTGGTCAATGATCTACAAACAACGAAGCCGGAGTGGCTGCGAGCACTGAAGTGGCCTTGATGGTGCTGCAAAACAGAGAAGGCTGCAGAGATTTCTACCAGATCAAACTGCTGGTCTGAGCTGGCATCAGCTGGAAAAACAGAAACTCCACAATTGCGTAATTGATAACTTACTGGTATTGCAAAATAATATTTAAAGTACAGGGTGGTGGCAAAAAAAATATAAATAAATAAATAAATAAAAAGAATAGCTCTGTCTGTTCAAAAGATGCCAAAAATGAATTAAAAGATGATCTGAAAACACTTCACCTGAAACCAACACATTGAAGATCCGTCAATGCAGCAGAAAAAGGATCAGAACACAAAGGACTGTACAAATTACTTATTTCTTTTCATCCCAGGGCAGAATCAAAATGATTGAAAGCAATTGCTTTTTTTTTCTTTTTTTTTTTTGATGAAACAAAGGAGTGTGAATTCTATATAACTTGGCCAGCAATGAAACGTTCCCCATTCAGTGATTTCTTGTTTAGTTTCAGCGCTGTAGTGCCTCAGGCTCAGAAATGATGTGTAACCAACACAGACACAGGGAACAGAGATGCCTCTCTGGTTCTTCAGATGAGCACAGATGTATTTGAAATATATATTGTCATATTTCACAGAATCATAGAATCATAGAATGGTTTGGATTGGAAGGGACCTTAAAGATCATCCAGTCCCAACC
>NW_010333878.1:8166-10502 GCF_000700745.2 Antrostomus carolinensis
CGAGACCATGTTGCTCAAAGCCTCATCCAACCTGGCCACAAACACTTCCAGGGAGGAGGCATCAACAACTTCCTTGGTCAACCTGTTCCAGTGTCTGACCACCCTCACAGTGAAGAACTTCAATAAATATTTTCATATTTATATATGAATATATAATATGAAATATATAATATTTCATATTTATATTTTCATGTTTATATATGAAATAATAAATACATATTTGTATATTTTCATATTTATATATGAAAATATAAGCACATATCATCTCCCTGCACCAGGGTGCCCTGCCCTGCCCTGCCCTGCCCATGGTGTGCTGAGCTCCAGGCTTTATCGACCTGGAAAACACCCGGTGAGTTTTGGGGTGTCACTTATGCCATCGGTAACAACCATCACCCTCGGTCCTGCCCACGGCCCTGGCAATAAGTTTGCTGCAGAAGGTGCATTTGATTCTGAAATACCACAGTAATTCCCAATTTAATATCTGCTGCCAGAGAGAGGTCAGATCCCTGCAGCGCCCACTGGGATGGCATGGGAGGACACACAAATGTCCCCATGTCTGGGGCTGCCCATGCACCTGGGGGTCAGTGCTGGTCCAGGGGATGGACCCTGGTGCCTCCTCGGGGCTCAGGCAGTCACAGAATCATAGAACCACAGAATTGTAGTGGTTGGAAAAGACCTTTAAGATCATCAAGTCCAACCATAAACCCAACACTGCCAATCCCACCTCTAACCCATGTCCCTCAGCACCTCATCTGTCCATCTGTTAAACCCCCCCAGGGAAGGTGACCCCACCACCTCCCCGGGCAGCCTGTTCCAACACCTGAGATTTGTCCTTGAGTCCTTGTGATTTGTTTTGCCCGGGATTTTCCCAGAGCTGCCTTTGCAGTGAGAATTGCTGGAGAAGATGTTGCTTTGCTTGGCATTGTGTCTTGGTGTCCTTGGCCCTGTGTCCTCCAGCCCAAGCTCTGATGCTCCACAGTGGACACTGGAGGAAGATGGATCACTCAGTTGTGATAATCGAGCTGCTGATCGACCCTGACCCACCAGCAACAAGCAACAGCACGGGTCTGGTGACAGCAGGAGGTGCCAAGCAAGGAGGAATTTGTCATTTGTCTCCAGGATTCTGGAAAAGCTTGAAAACGGGAGCCAGGAGCTGCCTTCCTCAGGCGTGGTTCCTCCTGGCTGCAGATTTGCACCAGCATGATGTGTGTGGGAAAGGGCACGAACTGGCAATCAAGAATTGAGTGAAAATTTAAAAAAAACCAGCATTAATTTGGTGACACCTGGTTGTAGGAAAAGAAAAACAAAGCAAGTTTGAGGGAGTGAGAAGAGGTTGTGTCCTGCCTCCTCCCATCCATAGGAGGCTTCAGGGAAATAACGGGAACACTAAAACCCCCGTGTTTCACATGAAATAACGTCACATGGCAGGGAAGAGGTTTCCAGAGTACTCTGTAAAATGAGGTCACTCTCGTGCTTGGTTGGAAATATTGATCTACTAAAGCATTTTGAAGAGACAAGACAAACGCCTGCCCACCAGTTTCTGGAATAAACACAGTTCCCGTTTGCTGCTGGTGAGATTGCCCTTTGGTCTTTACAACTGTGGCTTGTTTGACTGTGGGGCAGGAGATGTAAGTCGGGGTGTCACTTTTCTAGGGAAAAGCTTGGAAAGCGAACACAGGCTTCTTCCACCTGTGCACGTGAGTGTTTGAGACAGATTAAACTCGCTGAACTCAAAATACCTGCTCCTGAACTGGTCATTTCGGGCACCAGTGGGGGACAATGAGGACTTTCAGGAGCCATTCATCTTCTCCAGCTGCAGACAGCGCCTTCCTCTTTTAATTCATGTGTGGCCAAAGGGTCCCCACCTTTTCTTAACAATATCCCCTGATGTAAAATCTGTGGAATCCAATCTCCTCTCCGTTTCTAACAGCTGAGAAGTAGAACAGCTCTTCCTTGGTCGGAAAGACTTTGGGCGAGCTCTGTTCCATAGAAACCACAGCGAGAGGAATGAAAAGGAAATTAAAAACCATACACTGATAAGATGAACTTTCCACGTGGGTTGGAAAGATCTCTGGCACCTGCAGGAGCCAAGACACGAGGCATTGTCTGATGGGAGAACGATTATCAGACCTTCTGACAGAAAACAAGTGGGTTTCCTGGCACACAAGCCCTCCTCAAGATTTCATAGAATCAGAGAATCACAGACTGGTTTGGGTTGAAGGGACCTTTCAAGGTCATCTAGTCCAACCCCCCTGCAGTGACAGGGACATCTTCAACCAGACCAGGTTGCTCAAAGCCTCATCCAACCTGGCCACAAACACTTCCAGGGAGGAGCA